>NW_019275275.1:0-1829 GCF_002738345.1 Cucurbita maxima | reverse complement strand
ACAAGAACCAAGCTATCATTAACAAAAGAGTGGTATAAGGTTCTAACTATTAGTGAGTTGCATAAATCATCTCCCTTTTTATTTTCACTCACTCCTCTTCTTCAACCTATGACCCATTAATATCATTTTCACTCACTCCTCTTCTTCAACCTATGACCCATTAATATCATTAATATTTCATCTCCTTGTTTTTTAGCTTTTTGAATATCAAAATCTTAAATAGAAAGAAAAAGCTCTCTAAAATATTCTTATTTGCCATTACTTAAATCTCGAGCTATTTGATTGGTTCAGGGTCTTAACTCAGGGTTCTTTGGGTTTTTTTTTCCGTATATTTTTAATTCATACTTGGTTTAGGGTTCATATGAAAATCCAAGCGATTTCTACAAGTATTTCTTAACAAAGAGTCCAAGGGGGCTACTTGTCTCGTCGTCGACGTTTGGGACCTCCATTCTTGAGCTTCCGGTATCTGAATTACTTCAAATTTCCTTCCACATACTCTTTATTGTGTCTATTTTATGAAACTATAATGTTTTTTACGAGAATCGGTCTAGAATGGGGTTACAATTGAGAAAATTCGAGAAAATGTCAAATTTTGAGTTGACTTGGACAGTTCAATTGAACTGGCCATATCATCGTTTTCTTTCTCTGAACAAATTTTGAGGTCTAAAGGAATTGGTTTGGAGGAATGTCTTTGAGTCTAGGACCTTAATTTCCAAAAATCGTTCCCAGTATGGAACTCACTCGAAATGCCAGATTTTCGATCACTTCGGTAGCTTGTTCTACGATGTTTCAGCTCTCGATTCCTTTATCAAGTTTACTCAACTTATTCCTCTGAAGCTAGAGGAATCCTTTATTTGAAGGAAAAGAGATCGTAGATAGGAATTCGACTCTTATCCCCATTTTTCTTCGTGGTCTTCTATGGAAGCATTCCTTGGAGGTGCAGAAACTGATTGGAATCATTTTTGCTCGACGAGTTATCATGTATCCTCGGATTGGATTTTCAAGTTTTTCTTAAAGTACTTCAATGGAGGATTGAATTGAAGGAATGGTTTCTGGGCACTTTCAGCACTCTATTCCTTCATAGAACTTGTGGATAATCTTGTTGAGAAACTATAGGAATAAGTTTGAAGAGAAATGGTCGAGGATTGCTCTCGAATTTGGAAGAAATCTAAGAGTAGGAGACCTATAATCTAAACGCTCATTGCCTTCGATTGGGGGATCGACCTTTCTCGATTTTTATTCCGTATTGTTGCTCCTAAGGGCCACTATTCTTGGACAAGAACCAAGCTATCATTATAAATTATAAAGGATAGGGGAATAACAATAAATATCATTATAAATTATTTTAGGGTAATTTAGAGTTATTGTATTTCATTGATGTATTTTAAGACATTTTATTTACTTTAGGTTACAATTACATAATGGTTAATTATAGCCATTAAGTATGAATGTTACAACTCTTGGAATGTCTTTAATAGTTTTATTTTGAGACTATATAAAGGCATGTATGTTGTATTTGTAGGGAGACTTGGAAAATACAGTAAAAGGAGCATTTGTGCTCTTATTTAGCCAATGGCTAAGTTTCTTTGCAATTCTATGTAGTTTAGGTTGCATGTAGAATCATTCAAGCTCGACATGATCAATCTTGCTTGTGGAGTGATTCGAATATCAAACAAGTGTTTTTGCGTTGAGATATTTGATCAACAAGAATCATTCAAGCTAGACATGATCGATCTTGCTTGTTGAGTGATTCGAATCTCAAACAATGTTCTTGCCTTGAGATATTCGATCAACAAGGTAATCCGAATCTTACTCCCCTTATAGTGATT
>NW_019275274.1:0-1762 GCF_002738345.1 Cucurbita maxima | reverse complement strand
CCCATTTGGAGGGTTGTAACATGGGAGTCGAAACAACACAAACTCTAGAAATGGATAGGATTTCTTAGGTCCGTTCCCAACTTTGGCTTTTTCGTTCGATAGCATTGTTGGGACCGATCTCTGAGGTTAGAAAATGGCGGGTCACACTTCCGAAGAATTACTAAGAGTTACGGAATCTCTAAAAGGGATGTTTGGACAACCGTCCTTCTCCCTTAGACATGAAGCCATAAAATACATTTACAACTGTCGTATGTAAGAAGAGACCTCAGTTAGAGAACATGTAAGAAGAGACCTCAGATAGAGAACATGTCCTAGACATGATAGTCAATTTCAATGTGACAGAAGAAAATGAAGTTGTCATTGATGAGAAGAGTCAAGTCAGTTCCGCAAAAATGTGGTAATGAAAAAAATAGAATATAACTTGATTGCTCTTCTCAATGAGCTACAGACTTATCAATCCCTCTTAACGAACAAGGGACAAACAGGAGAAGCAAATGTTGCTATCTCCAAAAAATTACTACGTGGATCGTACTAAGAAATTAAGCCTGGACCTTCAACTTCTAAAAGTGTTTTTGATGAAGAAGAAGGGTAAAGGGAAAAATAAGATTCCTACTAACCGCAAACACAAGGTTCAAAAAGCAGATAAAGAAAAATGTTTTCATTGCAACGAAAATGGGCATTGGAAGAGAAACTGCCCAAAATACATTGCAGAGAATAAAGCCGAAAAGACACAACAAGGTAAATATGATTTACTCGTTGTAGAAATATGTTCAGTAGAGTATGAAACCTCAACTTAGATACTAGATTCAGGGGCGACTAATCATATTTGTTCTTTTTACCAGGAAACTAGCTTCTGGAGAATGCTTGCGGACGGTGAGATAACACTCAGGGTTGGAACAGGAAAAGCTGTCTCAGCAAGATCAGTATGAAATTTAAAGTTGTTTTTTGGAGATAGATTCATTATATTAAATAATGTACTTTTTGTTCCTGAAATGAAAAGAAATCTAATATCTATCTCTTGTTCATTTGCAAAAGAGGTATTCATATTTGTTCTGCAAAATTAGAAAACAACTTATATATGTTAAAATCGAGCGAAATAAAAGCCATTTTAAATACCGAGATGTTTAAAAAAGCTGAAACTCAAAATAAATGACAAAAGATTTCTCCTAATACCTATCTTTGGCACTTAAGACTAGGCCACATTAATCTCAATAGGATTGATAGATTGGATAAAAATGGACTTCCAAATAAGTTAGAAGACAACTATTTACCTCCATGTGAGTCTTGTCTTGAGGGTAAAATGACTAAACAATCGTTTTTCGAAAAAGGTTATAGAGCCAAAGAAACCTTAGAACTCGTGCATACAGATCTCTGTGGTCCAATGAATGTCAAAGCACGAGGAGGGTATGAATATTTCATCAGATTTATTGAGGATTATTCAAGGTATGACTATCTTTATCTAATACGTCACAAGCTCGAAGCTCTTGAAAAATTCAGAGAGTATAAGACTGAGGTTGAGAATCTATTAGGTAAAATTATTAAAACACTTCGATCAAATCGAGGAGGAGAGTACATAGACTTAAGATTTTAGGACTATATGATAGAACATGGAATAAGGTCACAACTCTCAGCCCTAGGTATGCCTCAAGAAAATGGTGTATTAGAAAGGAGAAATAGAACTTTGTTAGACATGGTTCGATCTATGATGAGTTTCGCTCAATTACCCGATCCGTTTTGGGGATATGTAGTGGAGACTGCTACA
>NW_019275273.1:0-1764 GCF_002738345.1 Cucurbita maxima | reverse complement strand
AAACTTGTATCTCTCGATTGGGTACTCGATTAAGCTTGCTTCTTGCCGCTAATAGTCTACCCTAATTCATAATTTATAGACGGATTTTTCACTACCATTGAAACATCTAGAATTTCTATAATTTCATAATTGATTTTTATTAATCTTCTGCCAAAAAAATCTTCTCCTAGAAAAATCTTCTCCGATCGGAGCCTTCCTTTTTTAAGCACCTTGTAATTATTGTTCTATAAAAAATTGAATGATTCTGGAAGTTTATAAAAATTAGAAAAAGTACCATTTTCTCAATGTTTTTTCAATTGTACTTGTTCTTTGCTTATTGATACAACTTAGTAGGGATTATACACGGTCTCTTATTGGAGACCTTGAGTGTTGCAAATTCTCCTTTCCTTTGAAAACTTTCGGTCATCGAAAGTGTTTATTCTAAAATAGGTCAGGGTACAAGGTTCTTATTTGCCTTCTGTTTCCCAAGTGGCTTCTTCTACTCTATGATTCTTCCATAGAATCTTAACGAGAGCGATTTCCTTGTTTCTCAATCTTTTGAATTTCTTGTCTATTATTTGAATCGGGTCTTCTTTATACGTTAGGTCATCTCTCAAGAAGAGAGTTTCATGAGCTAGTACGTGCGAAGGATCTAGGGTATACTTTCGTAGTATGGATACATGAAATATATTACGTACTGCAGACAAATTTAGGAATTGCCCGATTGTATAGGCCACATATCCAATCCTTTCTAATATCTCAAACGGACGGATAAACCTAGGGCTTAGCTTACCTTTTTACCCTACCTGTGCACCCCTCTCATGTGAAACTTTTTGGAATATATGATCCCCTACCTACAATTCCATGTCCTTGCGCCTTAGGTCTACATAGTTTTTCTCTCGGCTTTGTGCGGTTTGTATCCTAGCTTTAATCTTCTGGACTGCAGCGTTGGTAATTTGCACCAGCTACTGCCCAATAGTTGTTGTTTGCCCCCTTCTTCCTAAAAGACAGGGGATCGAAATCTTCGTCCGTAGAGAACCTCCTATGTGGCCATTTGTATGGTGGCTTGACAACTATTATTATAAGCAAATTTCATAAGGGGTAGGTACTTATCTCATCTTCCTGCAAAATCATTCACATATACCCTCAACATGTCTTCCAATATTTGCTTGAGCATTTATGTTTGACCATCTGTTTATGGGTGGAATGTCGTACTATAACTGTGTACCCAATGCCTTTTGTTGAATTTTCCAGAAGCGAGATTTAAATCTTGCATCTCGGAAATATTCATTTTTAATGTTGGCAAGAGTAGCTCAGTTGGAAGATTATTAGAAGGAAGATTTGAAGGTCACACGTGTTTTATCCACGTTCAACGCACCTGATACAAGTTTATTACCTGACCATACAATCTAAAAACATAACTTGCTTATTCAATCTAAAATTATTGATTATTTCTTTTTTAAATATAATGAATTAGTGGAAGTACCTTTACTTATGAATTTTCTTTTTTAATATTAGCAGGGATAGCTCTATTGGGAGAACGTTAGACTGAAGATTTGAAGGTCACGTGTTTGATCAACACGTTCACCACACCTGATTCTAGTTGCATAACCCGACTATTCAATCTAAAATTAGTCATTATTCCTTTCTGAAATCTGAATGAATTATCGGAAATACCTAACGTGTTCTAGTTCACCACACCTTATACAAGTTGGACAACTTGAATATCTTATTAAAAATGAGTGATTATTTTTATTTAAAATTAAAATAAATTAGCGAAAATAC
>NW_019275272.1:720-1831 GCF_002738345.1 Cucurbita maxima | reverse complement strand
AAACCGGGACGTTTGAAAAATGTGCTAAAAAAAACCGAGTAGCTGTTCATGTTTTTCAAAACATTCATGGGGAATGATTAGGCATGATGATTGAATATAGAGGGTCGACGAAACGGAGTGTATGAAATAGTAAAAAAGTGTTTAAAATTGAAACCTTATTTCGTAAACCCCAAACAGGAACTTTTGAAACACGTCCTAAAAAAAAACTAGAAACT
The DNA here is from genome assembly GCF_002738345.1 of Cucurbita maxima. Taxonomy (NCBI): domain Eukaryota; kingdom Viridiplantae; phylum Streptophyta; class Magnoliopsida; order Cucurbitales; family Cucurbitaceae; genus Cucurbita; species Cucurbita maxima. Next base: position 1,616 of record NW_019275272.1, on the reverse strand, counting down.
GTGAATGGTTTTGAAAACTCTTGTGGGGAATGATTAGGCATGATGATTTCGAATTGAATGTCGAAGAAACGGAGTGTATAAAGCAGCAATAAATTTCTTAAAATCGAAAGCCTAATTCAAAAAATCCAGAACCGAGACGTATGAAACACGTGCTGAAAAAACCGAGTAAATGTCCATATTTTAAGAAACTTTTCTGGGGAATGATTAAGCATGATGATTTACAACAGAATGTCGAAATAACAGAGTGTATAAAGCAGTTAAAAAGTGCTCAATATCGTAACCCTAATTCGAAAACCCCAAACCGGGACGTTTGAAAAATGTGCTAAAAATAACCTAGTAGCTGTCCATGATTTTCAAGACTTTCATGGGGAATGATTAGGCATGATGATTGAATATACAGGGTCGAAGAAACGGAGTGTATGAAGCAGTAAAAAAGTGCTTAAAATTGAAACCCTATTTCGTAAACCCCAAACAAGAACTTTTGAAACACGTGGTAAAAAAAAAACTAGAAACTGTGAATATTTTTGAAAACTTTTGTGGGGAATGATTAGGCACGATGATTTTGAATTGAATGTCGAAGAAACGGAGTGCATAAAGCAGCAATAAATTTCTTAAAATCGAAAGCCTAATTCACAAAATCTAGAATAGAGACGTACGAAACACGTGCTGAGAAAACNAAACCCCAAACAGGAACTTTTGAAACACGTCCTAAAAAAAAACTAGAAACTGTGAATGGTTTTGAAAACTCTTGTGGGGAATGATTAGGCATGATGATTTTGAATTGAATGTCGAAGAAACGGAGTGCATAAAGCAGCAATAAATTTCTTAAAATCGAAAGCCTAATTCACAAAATCTAGAATAGAGACGTACGAAACACGTGCTGAGAAAACCGAGTA
>NW_019275272.1:0-632 GCF_002738345.1 Cucurbita maxima | reverse complement strand
GTAACCCTAATTCGAAAACCCTAAACCGGGACGTTTGAAAAATGTGCTAAAAAAATCGAGTAGCTGTCCATGATTTTCAAGACTTTCATGGGGAATGATTAGGCATGATGATTGAATATACAGGGTCAAAGAAACGGAGTGTATGAAGCAATAAAAAAGTGCTTAAAATTGAAACCCTATTTCGTAAACCCCAAACAGGAACTTGTGAAACACGTCGTAAAAAAAAACTAGAAACTGTGAATGGTTTTGAAAACTTTTGTGGGGAATGATTAGGCACGATGATTTCGAATTGAATGTCGAAGAAACGGAGTGTATAAAGCAGCAATAAATTTCTTAAAATCGAAAGCCTAATTCACAAAATCTAGAATAGAGACGTATGAAACACGTGCTGAGAAAACCGAGTAAATGTCCATATATTAAGAAACTTTTATGGGGAATGATTAAGAATGTTGATTTACAACAGAATGTCGAAATAACAGAGTGTATAAAGCAGTAAAAAAGTGCGTAAAATCGTAACCCTAATTCGAAAACCCTAAACCGGGACGTTTGAAAAATGTGCTAAAAAAATCGAGTAGCTGTCCATGATTTTCAAGACTTTCATGGGGAATGATTAGGCATGATGATTGAATATA
>NW_019275271.1:0-1860 GCF_002738345.1 Cucurbita maxima | reverse complement strand
GCTCACTCTGTGATCAATTCTGAATTTGGTGGAATCCCTAATCTAAACAGTAACCGTCCAAGAAGTCAGAGTGATGTGATGACAAATTATAGGGTTCTTTTTATTAATAATGAAACTGAGAAAGAAAAGTAGGACATCCATATGTTTGTGGCCAGGCGAGAATCTAGATTGTGTCACTCAGGTAGCTTCTTAATCTCAATCTAGGTCTTGAATTGACTATTGGATATTTTCAATCATTCTCCAGAATCGAAAACTGTGGTTGGCAAATTGTTCTCGATCATCCCATATCAAGACTATGTTATAAGCATCTTCAAATTTCTCACCAAATCTCAAAGGTGGCATGCTCAAGATGTTGGTATTTTCTTTCGCAACATTTTTTTTTTTTTGCGGGATTCAGTGATAGAATGATTAGATGATGAACAAGGTCGGAAATTAAAAGATCTCTCCATTATCACTAACAACAATCTCTTGCACATGGCCCCTCATTAGAAGAACCTATCAACCTGTTTTCCCTTCCAATTGCTTCTAATGACAGTAAACAAGATCTGCTACAACTAATGAGATATCCTTGTTCAGGTTATCTCTCAAGCCTCTTTAAATGAATCAAGAACTGAGAGTAGCCATGCGCATAAGCTTTAAATCAAGAACTCAATGCTTTCCATTTTGTGTAAAAAAAATTCTAAGCCAAGACCCTCCCAAATACAAGAACAAACCTATTAGATTTTGGGTATTTTTCTTTCGATTTTGGCCAAATAAGAGAGTTGCACTCAACCATTTTAGCTTAAACCAATTAATACACTGTTCATAATCAAGCTTACAACAACTTTCTAGAAGACTTGGAGGACTGAAAACAACTATATCCTATCCTATTCAATGGGCTAATATTGACAAAGAAAAGTTTATAAAATTGTTTTTAATTAGAAAAATGTTTCCCAATTCATCCATCTTCCCTTTCCTTTTTATTTTAAAGTATATAGCTTTTTCATACTCCAAGCATTCACACCTACAATAGCAAATTATCGATACAATTTGACTCGTGTAAAGAACACACATTTACAAAGTCTATGTGTGAAAATGAACATGCTCGTGTAGTAAATAGATAAATAATTGTCAAAGTAAATATAGCTCGGCTGGTATAAAGTATGTATTCTCAACTAAAAGATCTGGCACATGAATGAATCAAGACTATATTTAAATGAGAGCGATTTTGAGAATAGGATGATTAAGAAAGATTTAAACAACGGAAAGTCACTACCTATACTTATAATGTGCATCTTCTTTTTTAGTGGCTTGAAACGAGAAGTAAGTAACTTTTTAGTGGCTTGGAACAAGAAGTGAGTAACGTGATCATGTTGCAAGGGATGCAGAAGAACGTCGGGCCATTAAGTGCGGAATCTAGACAACTTATGTTGAACTTACGATAAAAATGTATAGACATTGTTCAACCACCCAACTTAAGCAAGCTTATGCATGTTAAGTGAGCTTTAGGGTTGATGCAATGTGTGCATTATGCTCGCCTAAAACTCATCAAATTGTACCGGATGAATTTTTTTGTTTATGGATCAAAACCAAATGGGTGATCTATGGATTTGTCGTTAGGATTTTAGAAGAATGAAATTTGGACTGAATTTTGTAACAGACAAGAACCCTCCAATCAAAACCCCTTATTATTACTCACCAAGAAAACGACATCTTCACTCTCTCTCTCTCTCTCTCTCTCTCTCATGAAAATTTTGATATCAATGGACCAAATAGCAATTTTGCCTCTTAGAACGTGTAGAGAACAAAAATTGGAGAAAAATTATTGTGATCCGTACATGAAATAATGAGCTCAGTGTTATTAACATCTAGTACAAAGAA
>NW_019275270.1:0-1831 GCF_002738345.1 Cucurbita maxima | reverse complement strand
CGTCGACCGTGACTCGGTTTTTTAGCACGTACTTCAAACGTCCCAGATTTGGGTTTTCGAAGTAGGGTTCGATTTGAAGCACTCTTTTACTGTTTTGATGCACTCCGTTGGTTCGAAATTTTATTCTCCATCTACAAGCCTATTCATTCCCCACAAAACTTCCAACAAACGTCGACCGTGACTCGGTTATTTTAGCACGTACTTCAAACGTCCCAGATTTGGGTTTCCGAAGTAGGGCTCATTTTGAAGCACACTTTTACTATTTTACGCACTCCGTTTCGTTGAAATTCTATTCTAAATCATAAAGCCTAATCATTCCCCACAAAACTTTATAAAAATGTCGACCGTGACTCGGTTTTTTTACCACATACTTCAAACGTCCCAAATTTGGGTTTTCGAATTAGGTTTCGATTTGAAGGACTCTTTTACTGTTTGGATGCACTCCGCTTGTTGGAAATTCTTTTCTACATCATCAAGCCTAATCATTCCCTACAAAAGTTTTAAAAATGTCGACCGTGACTCGGGTTTTTTAGCACGTACTTCAAACGTCCCTGATTAGTGTTTCGAAGTAGGGTTCGATTTGAAGCAATCTTTTACTATTTTATGCACTATGATTCTTCAAAATTCTATTCTAAATCATTATGCCGAATCATTCCCCACAAAAGTTTTGAAAAACGTCGACCGTGACTCGGTTTTTTAGCACGTACTTCAAACGTCCCAGATTTGGGTTTTCGAAGTAGGGTTCGATTTGAAGCACTCTTTTACTGTTTTGATGCACTCCGTTGGTTCGAAATTGTATTCTACATCTACAAGCCTATTCATTCCCCACAAAACTTCCAACAAACGTCGACCGTGACTCGGTTATTTTAGCACGTACTTCAAACGTCCCAGATTTGGGTTTCCGAAGTAGGGCTCATTTTGAAGCACACTTTTACTATTTTACGCACTCCGTTTCGTTGAAATTATATTCTAAATCATAAAGCCTAATCATTCCCCACAAAACTTTTTAAAAATGTCGACCGTGACTCGGTTTTTTTACCACATACTTCAAACGTCCCAAATTTGGGTTTTCGAATTAGGTTTCGATTTGAAGGACTCTTTTACTGTTTGGATGCACTCCGTTGGTTCGAAATTGTATTCTACATCTACAAGCCTATTCATTCCCCACAAAACTTCCAACAAACGTCGACCGTGACTCGGTTATTTTAGCACGTACTTCAAACGTCCCAGATTTGGGTTTTCGAAGTAGGGTTCGATTTGAAGCACTCTTTTACTATTTTGATGCACTCCGTTGGTTCGAAATTGTATTCTACATCTACAAGCCTATTCATTCCCCACAAAACTTCCAACAAACGTCGACCGTGACTCGGTTATTTTAGCACGTACTTCAAACGTCCCAGATTTGGGTTTTCGAAGTAGGGTTCGATTTGAAGCACTCTTTTACTGTTTTGATGCACTCCGTTTGTTCGAAATTGTATTCTACATCTACAAGCCTATTCATTCCCCACAAAACTTTTAACAAACGTCGACCGTTACTCGGTTTTTTTAGCACGTACTTCAAACTTCCCAGATTTGGGTTTCCGAANAAGTAGGGCTCATTTTGAAGCACACTTTTACTATTTTATGCACTCCGTTTTGTTGAAATTCTATTCTAAATCAAAAAGCCTAATCATTCCCCACAAAACTTTTTAAAAATGTCGGCCATGACTCGGTTTTTTACCACATACTTCAAACGTCCCAAATTTGGGTTTTCGAATTAGGTTTCGATTTGAAGGACTCTTTTACTGTTTGGATGCACTCCGCTTGTTGGAAATTCTTTTCTACATCATCA
>NW_019275269.1:651-1831 GCF_002738345.1 Cucurbita maxima | reverse complement strand
TTGGGATTCTTAAGTAGGGTTCGTTTCGAAGCACTCTTATACTATTTTATGCACTCTGTTTGTTCGAAATTATATTCTAAATCATCAAGCCTAATCATTCCTCACAAAACTTTCGAAAAACGTCGACTGTGACTCGGTTTTTTTAGCACAAACTTCAAACGTCCCACTTTTGGGTTTCCGAAGTAGGGTTCGATTTGAAGCATTTTTTTACTATTTTATGCACTCTGTTTCTTCGAAATTATATTCTAAATCATCAAGCCTAATCATTCCTCACAAAACTCTCGAAAAACGTCGACCGTGACTCGGTTTTTTTAACACAAACTTCAAACGTCCCAGATTTGGGTTTCCGAAGTAGGGTTCGATTTGAAGCATTTTTTTACTGTTTTATGCACTCTGTTTCTTCGAAATTATATTCTAAATCATCAAGCCTAATCATTCCTCACAAAACATTCGGAAAACATCGACCGTGACTCGGTTTTTTTAGCACAAACTTCAAACGTCCCATATTTGGGATTCTTAAGTAGGGTTCGTTTCGAAGCACTCTTATACTATTTTATGCACTCTGTTTGTTCGAAATTATATTCTAAATCATCAAGCCTAATCATTCCTCACAAAACTTTCGAAAAACGTCGACCGTGACTCGGTTTTTTTAGCACAAACTTCAAACGTCCCACTTTTGGGTTTCCGAAGTAGGGTTCGATTTGAAGCATTTTTTTACTATTTTATGCACTCTGTTTCTTCGAAATTATATTCTAAATCATCAAGCCTAATCATTCCTCACAAAACTCTCGAAAAACGTCGACCGTGACTCGGTTTTTTTAACACACACTTCAAACGTCCCAGATTTGGGTTTCCGAAGTAGGGTTCGATTTGAAGCATTTTTTTACTGTTTTATGCACTCTGTTTCTTCGAAACTTTATTCTAAATCATCAAGCCTAATAATTCCTCACAAAACTTTCGAAAAACGTCGACCGTGGCTCGGTTTTTTTAGCACAAACTTCAAACGTCCCAGATTTGGGTTTCCGAAGTAGGGTTCGATTTGAAGCATTTTTTTACTGTTTTATGCACTCTGTTTCTTCGAAACTTTATTCTAAATCATCAAGCCTAATCATTCCTCACAAAACTTTCGAAAAACGTCGACCGTGGCTCGGTTTTTTTAGCACAAACTTCAAACGTCCCA
>NW_019275269.1:0-242 GCF_002738345.1 Cucurbita maxima | reverse complement strand
TGTTTTATGCACTCTGTTTCTTCGAAATTATATTCTAAATCATCAAGCCTAATCATTCCTCACAAAACTTTCGAAAAACGTCGACCGTGGCTCGGTTTTTTTAGCACAAATTTCAAACGTCCCAGATTTGGGTTTCCGAAGTAGAGTTCGATTTGAAGCATTTTTTTACTGTTTTATGCACTCTGTTTCTTCGAAATTATATTCTAAATCATCAAGCCTAATCATTCCTCACAAAACTTTCG
>NW_019275268.1:939-1832 GCF_002738345.1 Cucurbita maxima | reverse complement strand
TTTTCGAAAGTTTTGTGAGGAATGATAAGGCTTGATGATTTATCATATTATTTCTAAGAAACGGAGTGCATAAAACCGTCAACAGAGTTCTTCAAATCGAACCCTACTTCGGAAACCCAAATCGTGGAAATTTCAAGTACGTGCTAAAAAAACCGAGTCACGATCGTCGTTTTTCGAAGGTTTTGTGAGGAATGACAAGGCTTGATGATTTAGATTATTATTTCTAAGAAACGGAGTGTATAAAAACGTCAACAGAGTTTTTCAAATCGAACCCTACTTCGGAAACCCAAATCGTGGAAATTTCAAGTACGTGCTAAAATAACCGAGTCACGATCGTCGTTTTACGAAAGTTTTGTGAGGAATGATACGGCTTGATGATTTATCATATTATTTCTAAGAAACGGAGTGCATAAAACCGTCAACAGAGTTCTTAAAATCGAACCCTACTTCGAAAACCCAAATCGTGGAAGTTTGAAGTACGTGCTAAAAAAACCGAGTCACGATCGTCGTTTTTCGAAGGTTTTGTGAGGAATGATAAGGGTTGATGATTTATCATATTATTTCTAAGAAACAGAGTGCATAAAACCGTCAACAGAGTTCTTCAAGTCGAACCCTACTTCGGAAACCCAAATCGTGAAAGTTTGAACTACGTGCTAAAAAAACCGAGTCACGATCGTCGTTTTTGGAAAGTTTTGTGAGGAATGATAAGGCTTGATGATTTATCATATTATTTCTAAGAAACGGAGTGCATAAAACCGTCAACAGAGTTCTTCAAGTCGAACCCTACTTCGGAAACCCAAATCGTGAAAGTTTGAACTACGTGCTAAAAAAACCGAGTCACGATCGTCGTTTTTCGAAAGTTTTGTGAGGAATGATAAGGCTTGATGATTTAT
>NW_019275268.1:0-700 GCF_002738345.1 Cucurbita maxima | reverse complement strand
GTTTTGTGAGGAATGATAAGGCTTGATGATTTATCATATTATTTCTAAGAAACGGAGTGCATAAAACCGTCAACAGAGTTCTTCAAGTCGAACCCTACTTCGGAAACCCAAATCGTGAAAGTTTGAATTACGTGCTAAAAAAACCGTGTCACGATCGTCGTTTTTCGAAAGTTTTGTGAGGAATGATAAGGCTTGATGATTTATCATATTATTTCTAAGAAACGGAGTGCATAAAACCGTCAACAGAGTTCTTCAAATCGAACCCTACTTCGGAAACCGAAATCTCGAAAGTTTGAAGTACGTGCTAAAAAAACCGAGTCACGATCGTCGTTTTTCGAAAGTTTTGTGATGAATGATAAGGCTTGATGATTTATCATATTATTTCTAAGAAACGGAGTGCATAAAACCGTCAACAGAGTTCTTCAAATCGAACCCTACTTCGGAAACCCAAATCGTGGAAGTTTGAAGTACGTGCTAAAAAAACCGAGTCACGATCGTCGTTTTTCGAAAGTTTTGTGAGGAATGATAAGGCTTCATGATTTATCATATTATTTCTAAGATACGGCGTGCATAAAACCGTCAACAGTGTTCGTCAAATCGAACCCTACTTCGGAAACCCAAATCTGGAAAATTTGACGTACGTGCTAAAAAAACTGAGTCACGATCGTCGTTTTTCGAAAGTTTTGTGAGGAATGATAAG
>NW_019275267.1:1115-1832 GCF_002738345.1 Cucurbita maxima | reverse complement strand
ACCGTGGCTCGGTTTTTTTAGCACAAACTTCAAACGTCCCAGATTTGGGTTTCCGAATTAGGGTTCGATTTGAAGCATTTTTTTACTGTTTTATGCACTCTGTTTCTTCGAAATTATATTCTAAATCATCAAGCCTAATCATTCCTCACAAAACTTTCGAAAAACGTCGACCGTGACTCGGTTTTTTTAGCACAAACTTCAAACGTCCCATATTTGGGATTCTGAAGTAGGGTTCGTTTCGAAGCACTCTTATATTATTTTATGCACTCTGTTTCTTCGAAATTATATTCTAAATCATCAAGCCTAATCATTCCTCACAAAACTTTCGAAAAACGTCGACCGTGACTCGGTTTTTTTAGCACAAACTTCAAACGTCCCATATTTGGGATTCTTAAGTAGGGTTTGTTTCGAAGCACTCTTATACTATTTTATGCACTCTGTTTCTTCGAAATTATATTCTAAATCATCAAGCCTAATCATTCCTCACAAAACTTTCGAAAAACGTCGACCGTGACTCGGTTTTTTTAGCACAAACTTCAAACGTCCCATATTTGGGATTCTGAAGTAGGGTTCGTTTCGAAGCACTCTTATATTATTTTATGCACTCTGTTTCTTCGAAATTATATTCTAAATCATCAAGCCTAATGATTCCTCACAAAACTTTCGAAAAACGTCGACCGTGACTCGGTTTTTTTAGCACAAACTTCAAACGTCCCA
>NW_019275267.1:0-955 GCF_002738345.1 Cucurbita maxima | reverse complement strand
TCGTTTCGAAGCACTCTTATACTATTTTATGCACTCTGTTTCTTCGAAATTATATTCTAAATCATCAAGTCTAATCATTTCTCACAAAATTTCGAAAAACGTCGACCGTGACCCGGGTTTTTTAGCACAAACTTCAAACGTCCCATATTTGGGATTCTGAAGTAGGGTTCGTTTCGAAGCACTCTTATATTATTTTATGCACTCTGTTTCTTCGAAATTATATTCTAAATCATCAAGCCTAATCATTCCTCACAAAACTTTCGAAAAACGTCGACCGTGACTCGGTTTTTTTAGCACAAACTTCAAACGACCCAGATTTGAGTTTCCGAAGTAGGGTTCGATTTGAAGCATTTTTTTACTGTTTTATGCACTCTGTTTCTTCGAAATTATATTCTAAATCATCAAGCCTAATCATTCCTCACAAAACTTTCGAAAAACGTCGACCGTGGCTCGGTTTTTTTAGCACAAAATTCAAACGTCCCAGATTTGGGTTTCCGAATTAGGGTTCGATTTGAAGCATTTTTTTACTGTTTTATGCACTCTGTTTCTTCGAAATTATATTCTAAATCATCAAGCCTAATCATTCCTCACAAAACTTTCGAAAAACGTCGACCGTGACTCGGTTTTTTTAGCACAAACTTCAAACGTCCCAGATTTGAGTTTCCGAAGTAGGGTTCGATTTGAAGCATTTTTTTACTGTTTTATGCACTCTGTTTCTTCGAAACTTTATTCTAAATCATCAAGCCTAATCATTCCTCACAAAACTTTCGAAAAACGTCGACCGTGACTCGGTTTTTTTAGCACAAACTTCAAACGTCCCAGATTTGAGTTTCCGAAGTAGGGTTCGATTTGAAGCATTTATTTACTGTTTTATGCACTCTGTTTCTTCGAAATTATATTCTAAATCATCAAGCCTAATCATTCCTCACAAAACTTTCGAAAAACGTCGACCGTG
>NW_019275266.1:1579-1832 GCF_002738345.1 Cucurbita maxima | reverse complement strand
TTGGAATGATAAGGCTTGATGATTTAGAATATTATTTCTAAGAAACAGAGTGCATAAAACAGTCAAAGAGTACTTTAAATCGAACCCTTCTTCGGAAACCCAAATAGGGAAGTTTTTAGTACGTGCTGAAAAACCGAGTCACGGTCGACGTTTTTAGAAATTTTTGTGAGGAATGATAAGGCTTGATGATTTAGAATATTATTTCTAAGAAACGGAGTGCATAAAACAGTAAAAGAGTTCGTCAAATCGAACC
>NW_019275266.1:0-957 GCF_002738345.1 Cucurbita maxima | reverse complement strand
GGAATGATAAGGCTTGATGATTTAGAATATTATTTCTAAGAAACGGAGTGCATAAAACAGTCAATGAGTACTTTAAATCGAACCCTTCTTCGGAAACCTAAATAGGGAAGTTTTTAAAACGTGCTAAAAAACCGAGTCACGGTCGACGTTTTTCAAAATTTTTGTGAGGAATGATAAGGCTTGATGATTTAGAATATTATTTCTAAGAAACGGAGTGCATAAAACAGTAAAAGAGTTCGTCAAATCGAACCCTTCTTCGGAAACCCGAACAGGGAAGTTTTTAGTACGTGCTAAAAAAACCGAGTCACGGTCGACGTTTTTCAAAATTTTTGTGAGGAATGATAAGGCTGGATGATTTAGAATATTATTTCTAAGAAACGGAGTGCATAAAACAGTAAAAGAGTTCTTTAAATCGAACCCTTCTTCGGAAACCCGAACAGGGAAGTTTTTAGTACGTGCTAAAAAAACCGAGTCACGGTCGACGTTTTTAGAAATTTTTGTGAGGAATGATAAGGCTTGATGATTTAGAATATTATTTCTAAGAAACGGAGTGCATAAAACAGTAAAAGAGTTCGTCAAATCGAACCCTTCTTCGGAAACCCGAACAGAGAAGTTTTTAGTACGTGCTAAAAAAACCGAGTCACGGTCCATATTTTTGAAAGTTTTGTTTGGAATGGAAGTTTTTAGTACGTGCTAAAAAAACCGAGTCACGGTCCATATTTTTGAAAGTTTTGTTTGGAATGATAAGGCTTGATGATTTAGAATATTATTTCTAAGAAACGGAGTGCATAAAACAGTAAAAGAGTTCGTCAAATCGAACCTTTCTTCGAAAACCCGAACAGGGAAGTTTTTAGTACGTGCTTAAAAAACCGAGTCACGGTCCACATTTTTGAAAGTTTTGTTTGGAATGATAAGGCTTGATGATTTAGAATATTATTTCTAAGAAACGGAGTGCAT
>NW_019275265.1:0-1833 GCF_002738345.1 Cucurbita maxima | reverse complement strand
TTTCGAAGAAACGGAGTGCATCAAAACAGTAAAAGAGTGCTTCAAATCGAACCCTACTTCGGAAACCCAAATCTGGGACGTTTGAAGTACGTGCTAAAAAAACCGAGTCACGGTCGACGTTTTTCTATAGTTTTGTGAGGAATGTTTACGGTTGATGATGTAGAATAGAATTTCGAACAAACGGAGTGCATCAAAACAGTAAAGGAGTTCTTCAAATCGAACCCTACTTCGAAAACCCAAATCTGGAACGTTTGAAGTACGTTTTAAAAACACTGAGTCACGGTCGACGTTTTTCAAAAGTTTTGTGGGGAATGATTAGGCTTGACGATTTAGAATAGATTTTCGAAGAAACGGAGTGCATCAAAACAGAAAAGGAGTTCTTCAAATCGAACCCTACTTCGAAAACCCAAATCATGGACGTTTGAAGTACGTTTTAAAAAAACTGAGTCACGGTCGACGTTTTTCAAAACTTTTGAGGGGAATGATTAGGCTTGATGATGTAGAATACAATTTCGAACAAACGGAGTGCATCAAAACAATAANACCGTACTTCGGAAACCCAAATCTGGGACGTTTGAAGTACGTGCTAAAAAAACCGAGTCACGGTCGACGTGTTTCTAAAGTTTTGTGAGGAATGTTTACGGTTGATGATTTAGAACAGAATTTCCAATAAACGGAGTGCATCAAAACAGTAAAAGAGTGCTTCAAATCGAACCGTACTTCGGAAACCCAAATCTGGGACGTTTGAAGTACGTGCTAAAAAAACCGAGTCACGGTCGACGTTTTTCTAAAGTTTTGTGAGGAATGTTTACGGTTGATGATTTAGAACAGAATTTCCAACAAACGGAGTGCATCAAAACAGTAAAAGAGTGCTTCAAATCGAACCGTACTTCGGAAACCCAAATCTGGGACGTTTGAAGTACGTGCTAAAAAAACCGAGTCACGGTCGACGTGTTTCTAAAGTTTTGTGAGGAATGTTTACGGTTGATGATTTAGAACAGAATTTCCAATAAACGGAGTGCATCAAAACAGTAAAAGAGTGCTTCAAATCGAACCGTACTTCGGAAACCCAAATCTGGGACGTTTGAAGTACGTGCTAAAAAAACCGAGTCACGGTCGACGTTTTTCTAAAGTTTTGTGAGGAATGTTTACGGTTGATGATTTAGAACAGAATTTCCAACAAACGGAGTGCATCAAAACAGTAAAAGAGTGCTTCAAATCGAACCGTACTTCGGAAACCCAAATTTGGGACTTTTGAAGTACGTGCTAAAAAAACCGAGTCACGGTCGACGTTTTTCTAAAGTTTTGTGAGGAATGTTTACGGTTGATGATTTAGAAAAGAATTTCCAACAAACGGAGTGCATCAAAACAGTAAAAGAGTTCTTCAAATCGAACCCTACTTCGGAAACCCAAATCTCTGACATTTGAAGTACGTGCTAAAAAAACCGAGTCACGATCGACATTTTTAAAAAGTTTTGTGGGGAATGTTTAGGCTTGACGATTTAGAATAGATTTTCGAAGAAACGGAGTGCATCAAAACAGTAAAAGAGTGCTTCAAATCGAACCGTACTTCGGAAACCCAAATCTGGGACGTTTGAAGTACGTGCTAAAAAAACCGAGTCACGGTCGACGTTTTTCTAAAGTTTTGTGAGGAATGTTTACGGTTGATGATTTAGAACAGAATTTCCAACAAACGGAGTGCATCTAAACAGTAAAAGAGTTCTTCAAATCGAACCCTACTTCGGAAACCCAAATCTCTGACATTTGAAGTACGTGCTAAAAAAACCGAGTCACGATCGACATTTTTAAAAAGTTTTGTGGGGAATGTTTAGG
>NW_019275264.1:1197-1834 GCF_002738345.1 Cucurbita maxima | reverse complement strand
ATCGAACCCTACTTCGGAAACCCAAGTCTGGGACGTTTGAAGAACGTGCTAAAAAAACCGAGTCACGGTCGACGTTTTTCGATAGAATTGTGAGAAATGATTAGGCTTGAGGATTTAGAATAGGATTACGAAGAAACGGTGTGCATAAAACAGTAAAATAGTTCTGATTAGGCTTGAGGATTTAGAATAGGATTACGAAGAAACGGTGTGCATAAAACAGTAAAATAGTTCTTCAAATCGAACCCTACTTCGGAAACCCAAACGAAGAAACGGTGTGCATAAAACAGTAAAATAGTTCTTCAAATCGAACCCTACTTCGGAAACCCAAATCTGAGACGTTTGAAGTACGTGCTAAAAAACCGAGTCACGGTCGACTTTTTTCGAAAGATTTGTGAGGAATGATTAGGCTTGATGATTTAGAATAAGATTTCGAAGAAACGGTGTGCATAAAACAGTAAAATAGTTCTTCAAATCGAACCCTACTTCGGAAACCCAAATTTGGGACGTTTAAAGTACGTGCTAAAAAAACCGAGTCACGGTCTATGTTTTTCGAAAGATTTATGAGGAATGATTAGGCTTGATGATTTAGAATAAAATTTGGAAGAAACGGTGTGCATAAAACAGTAAAAGAGTTCTT
>NW_019275264.1:0-1183 GCF_002738345.1 Cucurbita maxima | reverse complement strand
AGAATAAGATTTCGAAGAAACGGTGTGCATAAAACAGTAAAATAGTTCTTCAAATCGAACCCTACTTCGGAAACCCAAATCTGGGACGTTTAAAGTACGTGCTAAAAAAACCGAGTCACGGTCTATGTTTTTCGAAAGATTTGTGAGGAATGATTAGGCTTGATGATTTAGAATAAAATTTGGAAGAAACGGTGTGCATAAAACAGTAAAAGAGTTCTTTAAATCGAACCCTACTTCGGAAACCCAAGTCTCGGACGTTTGAAGAACGTGCTAAAAAAACCGAGTCACGGTCGACGTTTTTCGAAAGATTTGTGAGGAATGATTAGGCTTGATGATTTAGAATAAGATTTCGAAGAAACGGTGTGCATAAAACAGTAAAAGAGTTCTTTAAATCGAAACCTACTTCGGAAACCCAAGTCTCGGACGTTTGAAGAACGTGCTAAAAAAACTGAGTCACGGTCTATGTTTTTCGAAAGATTTGTGAGGAATGATTAGGCTTGATGATTTAGAATAGGATTTGGAAGAAACGGTGTGCATAAAACAGTAAAAGAGTTCTTTAAATCGAACCCTACTTCGGAAACCCAAGTCTGGGACGTTTGAAGAACGTGCTAAAAAAACCGAGTCACGGTCGACGTTTTTCGAAAGAATTGTGAGAAATGATTAGGCTTGAGGATTTAGAATAGGATTTCGAAGAAACGGTGTGCATAAAACAGTAAAATAGTTCTTCAAATCGAACCCTACTTCGGAAACCCAAATCTGAGACGTTTGAAGTACGTGCTAAAAAAACCGAGTCACGGTCTATGTTTTTCAAAAGATTTGTGAGGAATGATTAGGCTTGATGATTTAGAATAGGATTTGGAAGAAACGGTGTGCATAAAACAGTAAAAGAGTTCTTTAAATCGAAACCTACTTCGGAAACCCAAGTCTCGAACGTTTGAAGAACGTGCTAAAAAAACCGAGTCACGGTCTATGTTTTTCGAAAGATTTGTGAGGAATGATTAGGCTTGATGATTTAGAATAGGATTTCGAAGAAACGGTGTGCATAAAACAGTAAAAGAGTTCTTTAAATCGAACCCTACTTCGGAAACCCAAGTCTAGGACGTTTGAAGAACGTGCTAAAAAAACCGAGTCACGGTCGACGTTTTTCGAAAGAAATGTGAGAAATGATTAGGCTTGAGGATTT
>NW_019275263.1:0-1834 GCF_002738345.1 Cucurbita maxima | reverse complement strand
CCCACAAAAGTTTTGAAAAACGTCGACCGTGACTCAGTGTTTTTAAAACGTACTTCAAACGTCCCAGATTTGGGTTTTCGAAGTAGGGTTCGATTTGATGAACTTCTTTACTGTTTTGATGCACTCCCTTTCTTCGAAAATATATTCTAAATCATCAAGCCTAATCATTCCCCACAAAACTTTTTAAAAATGTCGATCGTGACTCGGTTTTTTGAGCACGTACTTCAAACGTCCCCGATTTGGGTTTCCGAAGTAGGGTTCGATTTGAAGAACTCTTTTACTGTTTTGATGCACTCCGTTTGTTCGAAATTCTGTTCTAAATCATCAACCGTAAACATTCCTCACAAAACTTTAGAAAAACGTCGACCGTGACTCGGTTTTTTTAGCACGTACTTCAAACGTCCCAGATTTGGGTTTCCGAAGTACGATTCGATTTGAAGCACTCTTTTACTGTTTTGATGCACTCCGTTTGTTCGAAATTATATTCTACATCATCAAGCCTAATCATTCCCCACAAAAGTTTTGAAAAACGTCGACCGTGACTCAGTGTTTTTAAAACGTACTTCAAACGTCCTAGATTTGGGTTTTCGAAGTAGGGTTCGATTTGATGAACTCCTTTACTGTTTTGATGCACTTCGTTTCTTCGAAAATATATTCTAAATCATCAAGCCTAATCATTCCCCAACAAACTTTTTAAAAATGTCGATCGTGACTCGGTTTCTTGAGCACGTACTTCAAACGTCCCAGATTTGGGTTTCCGAAGTAGGGTTCGATTTGAAGGACTCTTTTACTGTTTTGATGCACTCCGTTTGTTNCGAAATTGTATTCTACATCATCAAGCCTAATCATTCCCCACAAAAGTTTTGAAAAACGTCGACCGTGACACAGTTTTTTTTAAAACGTACTTCAAACGTCCCAGATTTGGGTTTCCGAAGTAGGGTTCGATTTGAAGGACTCTTTTACTGTTTTGATGCACTCCGTTTGTTGGAAATTCTGTTCTAAATCATCAACCGTAAACATTCCTCACAAAACTTTAGAAAAACGTCGACCGTGACTCGTTTTTTTTAGCACGTACTTCAAACGTCCCAGATTTGGGTTTCCGAAGTACGGTTCGATTTGAAGCACTCTTTTACTGTTTTGATGCACTCCGTTTGTTCGAAATTGTATTCTACATCATCAAGCCTAATCATTCCCCACAAAAGTTTTGAAAAACGTCGACCGTGACTCAGTTTTTTTAAAACGTACTTCAAACGTCCCAGATTTGGGTTTTCGAAGTAGGGTTCGATTTGATGAACTCCTTTACTGTTTTGATGCACTCCGTTTCTTCGAAAATATATTCTAAATCATCAAGCCTAATCATTCCCCACAAAACTTTTTAAAAATGTCGATCGTGACTCGGTTTTTTTAGCACGTACTTCAAACGTCCCAGATTTGGGTTTCCGAAGTAGGGTTCGATTTGAAGGACTCTTTTACTGTTTTGATGCACTCCGTTTGTTGGAAATTCTGTTCTAAATCATCAACCGTAAACATTCCTCACAAAACTTTAGAAAAACGTCGACCGTGACTCGGTTTTTTTAGCACGTACTTCAAACGTCCCAGATTTGGGTTTCCGAAGTACGGTTCGATTTGAAGCACTCTTTTACTGTTTTGATGCACTCCGTTTGTTCGAAATTGTATTCTACATCATCAAGCCTAATCATTCCCCACAAAAGTTTTGAAAAAACGTCGACCGTGACTCAGTTTTTTTTAAAACGTAATTCAAACGTCCCAGATTTGGGTTTTCGAAGTAGGGTTCGATTTGAAGAACTCCTTTACTTTTTTGATGCACTCCGTT
>NW_019275262.1:1529-1835 GCF_002738345.1 Cucurbita maxima | reverse complement strand
TTGTTTGGAATGATTAGGCTTGATGATTTAGAATAGGATTTCGAAGAAACGGTGTGCATAAAACAGTAAAAGAGTTCTTCAAATCGAACCCTACTTCGGAAACCCAAGTCTGGGACGTTTGAAGTACTTGTTAAAAAAACCGAGTCACGGTCTATGTTTTTCGAAAGATTTGTGAGGAATGATTAGGCTTGATGATTTAGAATAGGTTTTGGAAGAAACGGTGAGCATAAAACAGTAAAAGAGTTCTTCAAATCGAACCATACTTCGGAAACCCAAGTCTGGAACGTTTCAAGTACGTGCTAAAAA
>NW_019275262.1:772-1187 GCF_002738345.1 Cucurbita maxima | reverse complement strand
GATTTGGAAGAAACGGTGTGCATAAAATAGTAAAATAGTTCTTCAAATCGAACCCTACTTCGGAAACCCAAATCTGGGACGTTTGAAGTACGTGCTAAAAAAACCGAGTCACGGTCGAGGTTTTTCGAAAGATTTGTGAGGAATGATTAGGCTTGATGATTTAGAATAGGATTTCGAAGAAACGGTGAGCATAAAACAGTAAAATAGTTCTTCAAATCGAACCCTACTTCGGAAACCCAAGTCTGGAACGTTTCAAGTACGTGCTAAAAAAACCGTGTCACGGTCGACGTTTTTCGAAAGATTTGTGAGGAATGATTAGGCTTGATGATTTAGAATAGGATTTAGAAAAAACGGTGAGCATAAAACAGTAAAAGAGTTCTTCAAATCGAACCCTACTTCGGAAACACAAGTCTTG
>NW_019275262.1:0-416 GCF_002738345.1 Cucurbita maxima | reverse complement strand
GAGTTCTTCAAATCGAACCCTACTTCGGAAACCCAAGTCTGGGACGTTTGAAGTACGTGTTAAAAAAACCGAGTCACGGTCTATGTTTTTCGAAAAATTTGTGAGGAATGATTAGGCTTGATGATTTAGAATAGGATTTGGAAGAAACGGTGTGCATAAAATAGTAAAATAGTTCTTCAAATCGAACCTACTTCGGAAACCCAAATCTGGGACGTTTGAAGTACGTGCTAAAAAAATCGAGTCACGGTCGAGGTTTTTCGAAAGATTTGTGAGGAATGATTAGGCTTGGTGATTTAGAATAGGATTTGGAAGAAACGGTGTGCATAAAACAGTAAAAGAGTTCTTCAAATCGAACCCTACTTCGGAAACCCAAGTCTGGGACGTTTGAAGTACGTGCTAAAAAAACCGAGTCACGG
>NW_019275261.1:0-1835 GCF_002738345.1 Cucurbita maxima | reverse complement strand
ACTGAGTAGCGGTCGGCGTTTTTCGAAATTCCTGCTCGGAGTGATCGGGAATAATGATTTAGAATAGAATGTTGAAGAAATGGAGTGCATAAAACAGTAAAAGAGTGCTTTAAATCGATTCCCTAACTTGGTTAGTTAGAAGTACGTGCTAAAAAAACTGTGTCACGGTCGACGTTTCTCGAAACTTTTGTTGGGAATGTTTAGTTTAGTCTTGATGATTTAGAATAGAATGTCAAAGAAACGGAGTGTAGAAAAATAGTACTTAAAATCGAAACCCTAATTTGTGAACCCTAATCCAGGAAGTTTGAACCACGTGATAAAAAAACTGAGTAGCGGTCGGCGTTTTTCGAAATTCCTGCTCGGAGTGATCGGGAATAATGATTTAGAATAGAATTTTGAAGAAATGGAGTGCATAAAACAGTAAAAGAGTGCTTTAAATCGATTCCCTAACCTGGTTAGTTAGAAGTACGTGCTAAAAAAACTGTGTCACGGTCGACGTTTCTCGAAACTTTTGTTGGGAATGTTTAGTTTAGTCTTGATGATTTAGAATAGAATTTTGAAGAAACGGTGTGAAGAAAAAAGTAACAGAGTGATTAAAATCGAAGACGTAATTTGTGAACCCTAAAGTTTGAACCACGTGATAAAAAAACTGAGTAGCGGTCGGCGTTTTTCGAAATTCCTGCTCGGAGTGATCGGGAATAATGATTTAGAATAGAATTTTGAAGAAATGGAGTGCATAAAACAGTAAAAGAGTGCTTTAAATCGATTCCCTAACCTGGTTACTTTGAAGTACGTGCTAAAAAAACTGTGTCACGGTCGACGTTTCTCGAAACTTTTGTTGGGAATGTTTAGTTAAGTCTTGATGATTTAGAATAGAATGTCAAAGAAACGGAGTGTAGAAAAATAGTACTTAAAATCGAAACCCTAATTTGTGAACCCTAAACATGGAAGTTTGAACCACGTGATAAAAAAACTGAGTAGCGGTCGGCGTTTTTCGAAATTCCTGCTCGTAGTGATCGGGAATAATGATTTAGAATAGAATTTTGAAGAAATGGAGTGCATAAAACAGTAAAAGAGTGCTTTAAATCGATTCCCTAACCTGGTTACTTTGAAGTACGTGCTAAAAAAACTGTGTCACGGTCGACGTTTCTCGAAACTTTTGTTGGGAATGTTTAGTTTAGTCTTGATGATTTAGAATAGAATGTCAAAGAAACGGAGTGTAGAAAAATAGTACTTAAAATCGAAACCCTAATTTGTGAACCCTAATCCAGGAAGTTTGAACCACGTGATAAAAAAACTGAGTAGCGGTCGGCGTTTTTCGAAATTCCTGCTCGGAGTGATCGGGAATAATGATTTAGAATAGAATTTTGAAGAAATGGAGTGCATAAAACAGTAAAAGAGTGCTTTAAATCGATTCCCTAACCTGGTTACTTTGAAGTACGTGCTAAAAAAACTGTGTCACTGTCGACGTTTCTCGAAACTTTCGTTGGGAATGTTTAGTTTAGTCTTGATGATTTAGAATAGAATGTCAAAGAAACGAAGTGTAGAAAAATAGTACTTAAAATCGAAACCCTAATTTCTAAACCCTAATCCAGGAAGTTTGAACCACGTGATAAAAAAACTGAGTAGCGGTCGACGTTTCTCGAAACTTTCGTTGGGAATGTTTAGTTTAGTCTTGATGATTTAGAATAGAATGTCAAAGAAACGAAGTGTAGAAAAATAGTACTTAAAATCGAAACCCTAATTTCTAAACCCTAATCCAGGAAGTTTGAACCACGTGATAAAAAAACTGAGTAGCGGTCGGCGTTTTTCGAAATTCCTGCTCGGAGTGATCG
>NW_019275260.1:0-1836 GCF_002738345.1 Cucurbita maxima | reverse complement strand
CTGTTGACGGTTTTATGCACTCCGTTTCTTGAAAATATTATTCTAAATCATCAAGCCTTATCATTCCTCACAAAACGTTCGAAAAATGACGATCGTGACTCGGTTTTTTTAGCACGTACTTCAAACTGCACGGATTTGGGTTTCCGAAGTAGGGTTCGATTTGAAGAACTCTGTTCGGGGTTTTATGCACTCCGTTTCTTAGAAATAATATTCGAAATCATCAAACCTTATCATTCCTCACAAAACATCCGAAAAACGACAATCGTGACTCGGTTTTTTTAGCACGTACTTCAAACTTCCAAGATTTGGGTTGTCGAAGTAAGGTTCGATTTGAAGAACTCTGTTGACGGTTTTATGCACTCCGTTTCTTAGAAATAATATTCTAAATCATCAAGCCTTATCATTCCTAAAAAAAATTTCGAAAAACTACGATCGTGACTCGGTTTTTTTAGCACGTACTTCAAACTTCCCAGATTTTTGTTTCCAAAGTAGGGTTCGATTTGAAGAACTCTGTTGACGGTTTTATGCACTCCGTTTCTTAGAAATAAAATTCTAAATCATCCAGTCTTATCATTCCTCACACAACTTTCGAAAAACGACAATCGTGACTCGGTTTTCTTAGCACGTACTTCAAACTTTCCAGATTTTGGTTACCGAAGTAGGGTTCGATTTGAAGAACTCTGTTGACCGTTTTATGCACTCCGTTTCTTAGAAATAATATTCTAAATCATCAAGTCTTATCATTCCTCACAAAACTTTCGAAAAACGACGATCGTGACTCGATTTTTTTAGCATGTACTTCAAATTTCCCAGATTTGGGTTTCCGAAGTAGGGTTCGATCTGAAAAACTCTCTTGTCGGTTTTATGCACTCTGTTTCTTAGAAATAATATTCTAAATCATCAAGCCTTATGATTCCTGCCAAAAGTTTCGAAAAACGACGATCGTGACTCGGTTTTTTTAGCACGTACTTCAAACTTCACGGATTTCGGTTTCCGAAGTAGGGTTCGATTTGAAGAACTCTGTTGGCGGTATTATGCACTCCGTTTCTTAGAAATAATATTCGAAATCATCAAACCTTATCATTCCTCACAAATTTTCTTATGCACTCCGTTTCTTAGAAATAATATTCGAAATCATCAAACCTTATCATTCCTCACAAATTTTCCGAAAAACGATAATCGTGACTCGGTTTTTTTAGCATGTACTTCAAACTTCCCAGATTTGGGTTTCCGAAGTAGGGTTCGATTTGTAGAACTCTGTTGACGCTTTTATGCACTCCGTTTCTTAGAAATAATATTCTAAATCATCAAGCCTTATGATTCCTGCCAAAAGTTTCGAAAAACGACGATCGTGACTCGGTTTTTTTAGCACGTACTTCAAACTTCACGGATTTCGGTTTCCGAAGTAGGGTTCGATTTGAAGAACTCTGTTCGCGGTTTTATGCACTCCGTTTCTTAGAAATAATATTCGAAATCATCAAACCTTATCATTCCTCACAAAACTTCCGAAAAACGACAATCGTGACTCGGTTTTTTTAGCACGTACTTCAAACTTCCAAGATTAGGGTTGTCGAAGTAAGGTTCGATTTGAAGAACTCTGTTGACGGTTTTATGCACTTCGTTTCTTAGAAATAATATTCTAAATCATCAAGCCTTATCATTCCTAAAAAAAATTTCGAAAAACTACGATCGTGACTCGGTTTTTTTAGCACGTACTTCAAACTTCCCAGATTTTTGTTTCCGAAGTAGGGTTCGATTTGAAGAACACTGTTGACGGTTTTATGCACTCCGTTTCTTAGAAATAAAATTCTAAATCATCAAGTCTTATCATTCCTC
>NW_019275259.1:0-1837 GCF_002738345.1 Cucurbita maxima | reverse complement strand
GAGTGAAGCATTTAGATTTGATCAAAACATTTCAAAAGGAGGTGATTTATGGATAATGCAAAGAACTGTTTATGGATTTAGTACACTTCATTTGCTTCATATTCCTACTAATTTCCTTCTAATATTTATGTGACTGAAGCATTTAGATTTGATCAAAACATTTCAAAAGGAGGTGACGGAAAGAAGGCGATTTCTGGATAATGCAAAGAACTGTTTATGGATTTAGTACACTTCATTTGCTTCATATTCCTACTAATTTCCTTATAATATTTTTGTGAGTGAAGCATTTAGATTTGATCAAAACATTTCAAAAAGAGGTGACGGAAAGAAGGTGATTTCTTGATAATGCAAAGAACTGTTTAGTGATTTAGTACACTTCATTTGCTTCATATTCCTACTAATTTCCTTATAATATTTTTGTGAGTGAAGCATTTAGATTTGATCAAAACATTTCAAAAGGAGGTGACGGAAAGAAGGTGATGATTTTTTTTGATCCGAGGACGAATCTTTCTGAAGAGGGGGAAGATGATAAAAATCAAAACATTTCAAAAGGAGCTGATAGAAAGAAGATTATTTTTTCTGATTCGATGAAGAATCCTTCTGAAGAGGGGGAAGATGATAAGAATCACGGTGTGCCAAGAAGAAAAATGTCATAAAAATTCAAAAAAGAGATCAATTGATTTTAAGACTGTTGCATTAACCACTCAAGCACATCAACATTTGTTAGAAAAACTATGTTTAATTTTATAAATTATGTAAAAGTCAAATGGACAATTTGACTTATTCTTTGTGGAGATTAAAGGGGATCGGGAATAAATCCCGTCCACAAACATATCGAGATTGAATCCCGGCCACAAACGTCTTTTGTCGAGAGACTATAAATACCCACAATATGTTATGTAAAAAAACAGATTCGTGGATGAATGTAATTCATATCTCAAATTGAGACGTTTCCCTTAGAAATTCGAGCATCATATTTGTCATTTCTAAGTTTCAAGCAATTCTTCTGGTAGAATTGCACCCAGCCATTCAATCAAGCCTTGATCAAGTTAGATTGTGGAGTGACTCAATTTAGAACAAGGTTTCAAATCTTACTTCTAGATCTTCGATCGTAAGAGGTAATCTAATTCTAGCCGTATCTCTTGGTTGATCCAAATTTGGCATAAGGAGGTGTTAATTACTTTGATTCAAGGGTTCTTGCTAAAATAAAAGCTTGGATCGTTGGGCTGAGGATTAGGTTGCCTTATTACTAGAGGCTCGAGCATACGTTGTTTGGCGTTGGAAAGTGAGTAATGCACAATCGCATGTTCGCTGCCATCAAAAGTGCAATTGTGAACGGGGCATGCCTCACCAGCCGAAATGCGCCATGTGTCCAACACCGATTCTGTTGCGCTCCTCCGTACGCCGGCCGACGCTTGGCGGCGTTCTTCTCTTCCTCCTGCGTTTTTTCCAAATTTCGAGAAACGTGAGTTTTTAGCGTTCTCAATCCATTTTCTTTCGATTTTTAAATCTTCCAATTCATAATCCGAAACGCTTCACGAATATTGTAGAACTCATATTCTATTTCTCCCATATATGCTTCTTATATTGTTTTGGTAATCACACGTCTTATTATTCGAGTTCGAATTTGTAGAAAAATACGAGTTCTTACCGAAAATAGTGTTTTCTTGAAACATCGATACGAACGGAAATCTCGACCACTTTCACTCTAAAACTTACGAAAATCACACTCTTGAGGGTAAAAGTACAAGAATCACTCAAAAACGTCACTAGCACACCAAAATTTCGATAAACATCTCGATCTAGACATTCGCGGACTAATCTTAAGTTCTTAGAC
>NW_019275258.1:0-1838 GCF_002738345.1 Cucurbita maxima | reverse complement strand
GACGGATGCTCAATGACTGTTAGATAAAACCTGAGTTTTTACAGTTTTTCCTTATTCACACGATTTCAGAAAATCTCCATTTGACCATTTGACAAAACACGTCGAATGGATCACCAAAATTTTAGACAAAAATTTGTAGGGAGTGGCACAGATTTAGTTGGCCACTCTCCAACCATATTTAGAATAATTTATATTTTAAATAGGAGATTTGTTCCGAATAAATAACAACCTGATTTTGAACGCAGTCAGAATTCAGTTATTGTCTCTCTCCTTTTTTACGACATTTTTGAGATTGGTGTATATCATTGCAGAGGAGCCAACCTATCAACAAACAAGTTGAATAACTCAAGTGGTTAGAGCTTTGACCTAACATCACACAGGTCTTAGGTTTGAGTAGAAGAAAATGCAAAGTGTAAAAAAAACACACATATATTGTGGGGCCCATCTTGGGCGTCGTTCAGTATCCTATATTGACAAAGTCCAACTAAAACGAGTGGACCTTGTTGATGAGACAGGCTGCTTCATCTCCATCGAGCACGAACTACTCAAAATTTGCGATAATCAACGACGGTTGCTCACGCAGGCAAGGCGCACGACAAAACAGAGGCGCACACCCCTTCCGTCTCGAACATCCTATCGAGCCAATGAGTTGTTGGAGCTTATACACGGCGATATCTGCGGGCCCATCAAGCCCGGCGACCCCAGGCAGTAAGAGTCTCTTCCTCCTGTTAGTCGATGACAAAAGCCGTTTCATGTGGCTGATCCTACTGCAAGCGAAAAGTGAGTACTATGACGAAATCGGCATACAACGGCACCTAACAGCGCCTTACTCCCCCCAACAGAACGGAGTGGTGGAGTGCCGGAATCAAGACCATCGTCGGGACAGCAAGGTCACAGGTACCGGAGGATGGACGACCTAGTAGGAGGAGGTGAACCACCTGGACTGGCAGTGCGCGAGCTCGAAGAAGTGGCCGAAATACATGCCATCAGTGCCAGATGAACCGAACACCTTCGCCGAAGCAGAAAAGAACCCGTGCTGACTGAAGGCAATGCAGGAGGAGATGACACCGAAAACCAGACGTGGAGTCTGGAGGATATGTCGCCGGGACACCAAGCCATAGGGCTCAAATGGGTCTTCAAACTGAAGCGCAACGAAAAAGGAGAAGTTGTGAAGCACAAGGCCCGTCTGGTGGTGAAGGGCTACGTCCAGAAGCAAGGAGTGGGCTTCGAAGAGGTATTTGCGCTGCGCCAGTGGCAAGGTTAGAATCCGTTCGTTTCTTGCTGGCAATTACAGCACATTACTCTTGGGAGGTTCACCATATGGACGTAAAGTCTGCTTTCCTTAACGGAGAGCTGAAAGAGACTTTTTATGTCCGACATCCACCTGGCTTCTTGGACAATAACAACCCCAATAAAGTATTGCTGGCTTCCTGGACAACAACAACCCCAATAAAGTATTGCGCCTTCACAAGGCACTCTATTGGCTTCGACAAGCTCTACGTGCCTGGAACGCGAAGCTCAACAGTACCTTACTGTCACTGAAATTCAAACGTTGCACCTCTGAGCATGGCATGTACACGCACGGCCATGACAAGAAGCGACTAATCGTGGGAGTGTACGTCGATGACCTCATAATCACTGGAGGTGACATGGAAGTCCTCGGAAGGTTCAAGAAGGAGATGTCGAAAAACTTCGAGATGAGCGATCTCGACGTGCTCAGCTAGTATCTCGGCATCGAAGTGCAACAGAATTCTACCGGCATCTCCATCTGCCAAAGTGCATACGCAAAGAAGCTGCTGGACACAACTGGACTTGTGGACAGTAATCCTACAAGGACG
>NW_019275257.1:0-1839 GCF_002738345.1 Cucurbita maxima | reverse complement strand
GAAGATTTTAATTATCTCACAATAAATTAAGAATTCAACCCATTGAACAATGAAAAAAATAATTTTTTTTTGATGGGATGAGAACTAAGGAAGAAATACTAAGTTGTTCTAGCTTAAACTGATAAATTTCATAAAAATTAGTGTATCTTGTATTTAAAGATGAGAAATGAATTTGGAGATTCTGATAGTTCCTAAGGAGTTTCAAGTTAATAATGAATTATTAAAAAATAAATATTTATTATTGAACGTATTCGTCTGTTGTACAAAATGATGGACAATTTATTATATATCAAACCATAGGTATTTTATTAGTTCATAAAAATAAGTACTAAATTAATCAAAGATATCAAGAAAAAGACTATCCTTACAAAAAGAGTTTTAGTAAATCCATTGCAATAAATAAAAAAATTAATGAAAAGAGAACCAAAAATCATTATGATTTGCTTCGGGAAAATTTCCTATCACCCAGAAGTCGTGAGAGTTCAGAATTCTAATTTGTTTCAATTCTAGAAATAGAAATGATATCCATAGAAATACATAATTTTACAATGCAAATAAGAAAAAACTTGTGATCATTTTTAGTTGCCGTGTGTATATGTTTTCCACACCTCAATATATGAAATTTATCCACATATTTTTGTGCTTTAGAACCTATTATTATTGTCATGTTAACTTCACATGATCTATCACACAGTTGAAGCACCATTGCCACTAGAGTCCATGCATTCTTTTAGGATAGATATGTTAAAAATTAGGCCCCTTTGATAATTATTTTGTTTTTTTTCAAAATTATGTATTTTATCTTTTTATTAAAAAAAAACATTTGAATTTTAAGCAAAATTTCACTCCAAACTAAGTTTTTGAAAAATATTTTTATTTTTATTTTTTTTATTTTAGTTTTCCAAACATGGATGGATATGAAGTGGCCAGTTTTCAAAACTACTTCTTAGCTACAATTGAACAATATTTTTTTTATAAAATGGGATTAACTTTTTTTAAGTTTATGTAGTTTCTTTTTATTACTATGTTTACTTCTATCTCATGTTACTCCATTTGTATTTACTTCGTTTTATACAAAAGTTCACCGTAATTAATAAATTCATGTGCTTAATACATTCCCTAGAAAAATAAACTTGTTTGTATCAAGATATATTACAATGAATATGGAGAAAAGAAATCCCAAAAATAAGTAGAAAGTTGAGAATTTCACTCAAGCACGCAATATCAAAGCTTACTATATGGCTCACATGCAATTCTACCACAAGAATGACATGAAACTTATAAATGGCATAGACCATGCTCAGATTTTGAAGGGAAACTTCTGAACTTGAGAGATCAATTTCATTCATCACAAATCTAATTTTTACATAATAATTTGTGGGTATTTATAGTCTCCCCACAAAAGAAGTTAGTGGCCGGGATTTAATCTCGATCCCCTTGAATCTCCACAAAAGATGAAGTCAATTTGATAATTCTACCATTGCAAACTTTATGAAATTAAAAATAAATAAAGTTTTCTAACAACTCATGTAATGATGCTTTCAACTTCATCTGCTCCTTCAACCGTGTAAATATTCACTTCTCAAGCTCCAAATGGTCTTTCCTCAATCTAATAAGCTTGTAACACATGAAATAATAGTTGAACCGAGCCTATCCAATTTTGTAGATGAAGAATGAATGCTTGTTGAATCTTCTTAGCCTTGGATCGTGTAATAGGTATAGTTGAAACATTTGGAACACCGTGGTCCTTATCATCTTCCTCCTCTTCAAAAGGATTTGTCCTCGAATCAGAAAATCATCACCTACACCAATAGAACTCGAGTCAGCAACATTGAAAGT
>NW_019275256.1:0-1839 GCF_002738345.1 Cucurbita maxima | reverse complement strand
ATTCCTCACAAAACTTTCGAAAAAAGTAGATCGTGACTCGGTTTTTTTATCACGTACTAAAAACTTCACTGTTTGGGTTTCCGAAGAAGGGTTCGATTTGAAGAACTCTTTTACTGTTTTATGCATTTCGTTTCTTAGAAATAATATTCTACATCATCAAGTCATATCATTCCTCACAAAACTTTTGTCAAACCTCGATCGTGACTCGGTTTTTTTAGCACGTACTACAAACTTCCCTGTTTGGATTTCCGAAGAAGGGTTCGATTCGAAGAACTCTTTTACTGTTTTATGCATTTCGTTTCTTAGAAATAATATTCTACATCATCAAGCCATATCATTCCTTACAAAACTTTTGTCAAACCTCGATCGTGACTCGGTTTTTTTAGCACGTACTACAATCTTCCCTGTTTGGATTTCCGAAGAAGGGTTCGATTCGAAGAACTCTTTTACTGTTTTATGCATTTCGTTTCTTAGAAATAATATTCTACATCATCAAGCCATATCATTCCTCACAAAACTTTTGTCAAACCTCGATCGTGACTCGGTTTTTTTAGCACGTACTACAAACTTCCCTGTTTGGATTTCCGAAGAAGGGTTCGATTCGAAGAACTCTTTTACTGTTTTATGCACTCCGTTTCTTAGAAATAATATTCTACATCATCAAGCCATATCATTCCTCACAAAACTTTTGTCAAACCTCGATCGTGACTCGGTTTTTTTAGCACGTACTACAATCTTCCCTGTTTGGATTTCCGAAGAAGGGTTCGATTTGAAGAACTCTTTTACTGTTTTATGCACTCCGTTTCTTAGAAATAATATTCTACATCATCAACCCATATCATTCCTCACAAAACTTTTGTAAAACCTCGACCGTGACTCGGTTTTTTTAGCACGTATTACAAACTTCCCTGTTTGGATTTCCGAAGAAGGGTTCGATTTGAAGAACGCTTTTACTCTTTTATGCACTCCGTTTCTTAGAAATAATATTCTACATCATCAAGCCATATCATTCTCCTCACAAAACTTTTTACAAACGTCGACCGTGACTCGGTTTTTTTAGCACGTACTACAAACTTCCCTGTTTGGATTTCCGAAGAAGGGTTCGATTTGAAGAACGCTTTTACTCTTTTATGCACTCCGTTTCTTAGAAATAATATTATAAATCATCAAGCCTTATCATTCCTCACAAAACTTTCGAAAAAAGTAGTTCGTGACTCGGTTTTTTTATCACGTACTAAAAACTTCACTGTTTTTGTTTCCGAAGAAGGGTTCGATTTGAAGAACTCTTTTACTGTTTTATGCACTCCGTTTCTTAGAAATAATATTCTACATCATCAACCCATATCATTCCTCACAAAACTTTTGTAAAACCTCGACCATGACTCGGTTTTTTTAGCACGTACTAAAAACTTCCCTGTTTGGGTTTCCGAAGAAGGGTTCGATTTGAAGAACTCTTTTACTGCTTTATGCACTCCGTTTCTTAGAAATAATATTCTACATCATCAACCCATATCATTCCTCACAAAACTTTTGTAAAACCTCGACCGTGACTCGGTTTTTTTAGCACGTACTACAAACTTCCCTGTTTGGGTTTCCGAAGAAGGATTCGATTTGAAGAACTCTTTTACTGCTTTATGCACTCCGTTTCTTAGAAATAATATTATAAATCATCAAGCCTTATCATTCCTCACAAAACTTTCGAAAAAAGTAGTTCGTGACTCGGTTTTTTTATCACGTACTAAAAACTTCACTGTTTGGGTTTCCGAAGAAGGGTTCGATTTGAAGAACTCTTTTACTGTTTTATGCATTCCGTTTCTTAGAAATAATATTCTACATCAT
>NW_019275255.1:0-1851 GCF_002738345.1 Cucurbita maxima | reverse complement strand
ATAATTATGGGATCCGTGGCGCAATGGTAGCGCGTCTGACTCCAGATCAGAAGGTTGCGTGTTCGATTCACGTCGGGTTCATGTTCTATAGTTTGTCTCTGCATTCATTATAATGTAGTATTTATGGAAGAAACTTGTGATCAATGAATTAATAAATATTTTATTTTATTCTTATTCTACGCACCATGAGAACACTCTAGACTCCAGGTGAAGGGATCGCAATGGTAATGCGTCTAACTCCAGATCAGAAGGTTGCTTGTTCGAGATTCATGTTCTATAGTTTGTTTGTGCATGCATCAACATATATACGTATGAAACTTGACTCTAGGTGAAGGGTTCATTCTATTCATAGACTTTGGTAATAGCGAGTTTGACTCCACATTAGAAGGTTGATATAGTAAGCAAAATAATACGAAAAGAAAAAGGAGGATATGAAATAACCATAGTGGATGCATCGAATGAGCGTCAAGTGGTTGATATTATCCCTCCAGGACCAGAACTTCTTGTTTCAGAGGGCGAATCTATCAAACTGGATCAACCATTAACGAGTAATCCTAATGTGGGAGGATTTGGTCAGGGAGATGCGGAAATAGTCCTTCAAGATCCATTACGTGTCCAAGGCCTTTTGTTCTTTTTTGCATCTGTTATTTTGGCACAAATCTTTTTAGTTATGAAACTTGACTCTAGGTGAAGGGTTCATTCTATTCATAGACTTTGGTAATAGCGAGTTTGACTCCACATTAGAAGGTTGCGTGTTCAATTCACTTTGAGTTTATGTTTTATCATTTGTTTGTGCATTCATCATCTTATTTTTGGAAACCTTTAGACAAAACTATGCGTTAAAAATATAGTTTTGAATTGAGACCTATATTTCATGCCTCAAAATTCCAAATTGGATTAAATCTATGGCATATCGATTGACCTTACCACCATCCCTTTCTACCATTCATAACATTCTCNATGTGTCTCTGCTCCATATTTACATAACTGATCAAGTCGATGTGATATACTACAAGCCTTTGCAATTAGAAAAGATTTTTAGTTATGAGAAAAGAACGGTATAAATTTTACTTCGAAAAGTAAAGACCTTGTGTAATAGAGAGATAACATTCGTCAAAGTACTTTGTCAAAACCATCAATCAAGAATGTAAATGAGAGAATAAAATAATAGGACACTGCCGTGAGTTATTCAAAGATTATGGTGCTTTGAGGGATGAAAGTGAAGGGAATGAACTCTTCATCCACCTATCAATAAATTCGAGAGTAAGAACTCTACCTTTATAGAAACCCTGATTTGCAAGAATTTTTGAAGTATTCCAACCATGCAAACGTTCTTCATATTCCACAAGTTCTTCCTTGCTATGACTCCAACACAAGGCCAAAACTTGTGGGAGCCTCTTAAAAGAAAATCTAAAAGGGATTAGAGATGAAGAGTTTCGAGAATTTTTAATTTCATTATTTTGGGAGAGTTTGTCTTTCGCTCAATCGGGTCCTATTAATAACTCTTTGAGAATCTTTGCCCAATAATATATTTGCATATTTAACCTATTAAGATATAATATCTTATACAAATCATATTTTAATATATATAACTTATTTGAATCTCATTCAAATTTCAAATATATTTTTATTTAATGTATTACATTAATTAATTGATTTAATATTTAATGGTATCAAATACAATAAATATATTTTTTCTTTAATATATCTAATATATTAAATATTAATTTGAACCCTTTAAATTAATATATGTTTTTCCATTTATATTTAATATATCTAATATATTAAATGTTAATTTCAACACTTTAATTTAAATATAGTCTTTCTATTTATTTAATATATCTAATATAT
>NW_019275254.1:0-1841 GCF_002738345.1 Cucurbita maxima | reverse complement strand
TATTCTAAATCATCAAGCCTTATCATTCCTCACAAAAATTTCGAAAAGCGTCGACCGTGACTCGGTTTTATTAGCACGTACTAAAAACTTCCCTGTTTGGGTTTCGGAAGAAGGGTTCGATTTGAAGGACTCTTTTACTGTTTTATGCACACCGTCTCTTAGAAATAATATTCTAAATCATCAAGCCTTATCATTCCTCAGAAAAGTTTCAAAAAACGTCGATCGTGACTCGTTTTTCTAGCACGTACTTCAAATTTCCGAGATTTGGGTTTTCGAAGAAGGGTTCGATTTAAAGAACCCTTTTACTGTTTTATGCACACCTTTTCTTAGAAATAATATTCTAAATCATCAAGCCTTATCATTCCTCACAAAACTTTGGAAAAACGACGACCGTGACTCGGTTTTTTTAGCACGTACTAAAAACTTCCGTGTTTGGGTTTCCGAAGAAGGGTTCGATTTGAAGAACTCTTTTACTGTTTTATGCACTCCGTTTCTTAGAAATAATATTCTAAATCATCAAGCCTTATCATTCCTCACAAAAATTTCGAAAAACGTCGACCGTGACTCGGCTTTTTTAGCACGTACTAAAAATTTCCTTGTATGGGTTTCCGAAGAAGAGTGCGATTTGACGAACTCTTTTACTGTTTTATGCACTCCGTTTCTTAGAAATAATATTCTAAATCATCAAGCCTTATCATTCCTTACAAAACATTCGAAAAACGTCGACCGTGACTCGGCTTTTTTAGCACGTACTAAAAATTTCCTTGTTTGGGTTTCCGAAGAAGGGTTCGATTTGAAGAACTCTTTTACTGTTTTATGCACTCCGTTTCTTAGAAATAATATTCTAAATCATCAAGCCTTATCATTCCTCACAAAACTTTTGTCAAACGTCGACCGTGACTCGGCTTTTTTAGCACGTACTAAAAATTTCCGTGTATGGGTTTCCGAAGAAGGGTTCGATTTGAAGAACTCTTTTACTGTTTATGCACTCCGTTTCTTGGAAATAATATTCTAAATCATCAAGCCTTATCATTCCTCACAAAACTTTTGTCAAACGTCGACCGTGACTCGGCTTTTTTAGCACGTACTAAAAATTTCCTTGTATGGGTTTCCGAAGAAGGGTTCGATTTGACGAACTCTTTTACTGTTTTATGCACTCCGTTTCTTAGAAATAATATTCTAAATCATCAAGCCTTATCATTCCTCACAAAAATTTCGAAAAACGTCGACCGTGACTCGGCTTTTTAGGAACGTACTAAAAATTTCCTTGTATGGGTTTCCGAAGAAGAGTGCGATTTGACGAACTCTTTTACTGTTTTATGCACTCCGTTTCTTAGAAATAATATTCTAAATCATCAAGCCTTATCATTCCTCAGAAAAGTTTCAAAAAACGTCGATCGTGACTCGTTTTTCTAGCACGTACTTCAAATTTTCGAGATTTGGGTTTTCAAAGAAGGATTCGATTTAAAGAACCCTTTTACTGTTTTATGCACTCCGTTTCTTAGAAATAATATTCTAAATCATCAAGCCTTATCATTCCTCACAAAAATTTCGAAAAACGTCGACCGTGACTCGGCTTTTTTAGCACGTACTAAAAATTTCCTTGTATGGGTTTCCGAAGAAGAGTGCGATTTGACGAACTCTTTTACTGTTTTATGCACTCCGTTTCTTAGAAATAATATTCTAAATCATCAAGCCTTATCATTCCTTACAAAACATTCGAAAAACGTCGACCGTGACTCGGTTTTTTTAGCACGTACTAAAAACTTCCGTGTTTGGGTTTCCGAAGAAGGGTTCGATTTGAAGAACTCTTTTACTGTTTTATGCACTCCGTTTCTTAG
>NW_019275253.1:0-1841 GCF_002738345.1 Cucurbita maxima | reverse complement strand
CATAACAATTCTTCCGTTGTCGTCCAGCGGTTTGGATATCTGACTTTCACTAAAGAGACCCGAGTTTGATTTCCGGCAATGAAACTATTTTTTTTTTTTTTACCATTTTCAATTATTCTCTCTTCTCAAGTTTCTTGTTTTTTTTTATATATAACAATTCTTCTGCTTCCGTTGTCGTCTAGCGGTTAGGATATCTCGCTTTCACCCAGGAGACCCGGGTTCGATTCCCGGCAATGGAACCATTTTATTTATGAAATTTTCAATTATTCTCTTTTCTCGAGTTTCTTGTTTTTTTAACACAAAAATTTTTCTGTTGTCTTCGAGCGGTTAGGATATCTGACTTTCACCCAAGAGACTCGAGTTCGAATTCCAGCAACGAAACTTTTTATTTATTTTTTTTTTTTCCAATTTCCAATTTTCTCTCTTCTCGAGTTGCTTGCTTTTTTTTTACACATAACAATTCTTATGCTGTCGTTTAGCGATAAGGAAATTTGGCTTTCACCCAGAGGACACGGGTTCGATTCTCGACACCATAACTATTTTATTTATTTATTTCTTTGCAATGTTCAATTATTCCCTCTTCTCGAGTTTCTTGTTTTTTTTTTTCACACATAACAATTCTTCCGTTGTCGTCCAGCGGTTTGGATATCTGACTTTCACTAAAGAGACCCGAGTTTGATTTTCGGCAATGGAACTATTTTATTTTTTTTTACCATTTTCAATTATTCTCTCTTCTCAAGTTTCTTGTTTTTTTCATATATAATGATTCTTCCGTTGTCGTCCAGCGGTTAGGATATCTGGCTTTCACCCAGGAGACCCGGGTTCGATTCCCGGCAACGGAACCATTTTATTTATGAAATTTTCAATTATTCTCTTTTCTCGAGTTTCTTGTTTTTTTCACACAAAATTTTTTCTGTTGTCTTCGAGCGGTTAGGATATCTGACTTTCACCCAAGAGACTTGAGTTCGAATTCCAGCAACGAAACTTTTTATTTATTTATTTTTTTTCCAATTTCCAATTTTCTCTCTTCTCGAGTTGCTTGCTTTTTTTTACACATAACAATTCTTATGTTGTCGTTCAGCGATTAGGAAATTTGCCTTTCACCCAGAGGACACGGGTTCGATTCTCGACACCATAACTATTTTATTTATTTATTTTTTTGCAATGTTCAATTATTCCCTCTTCTCGAGTTTCTTGTTTTTTTTTTCACACATAACAATTCTTCCGTTGTCGTCCAGCGGTTTGGATATCTGACTTTCACTAAAGAGACCCGAGTTTGATTTCCGGCAATGGAACTATTTTATTTTTTTTTACCATTTTCAATTATTCTCTCTTCTCAAGTTTCTTGTTTTTTTCATATATAATAATTCTTCCGTTGTCGTCCAGCGGTTAGGATATCTGGCTTTCACCCAGGAGACCCGGGTTCGATTCCCGGCAACGGAACCATTTTATTTATGAAATTTTCAATTATTCCCTCTTCTCGAGTTTTTTGTTTTTTTTTTTTCATACATAACAATTCTTCCGTTGTCGTCCAGCGGTTAGGATATCTGATTTTCAACAAAGAGACCCGAGTTTGATTTCCGTTAATGGAACTATTTTTTTTTTTTTTACCATTTTCAATTATTCTCTCTTCTCGAGTTTCTTGCTTTTTTTTACACATAACAATTCTTATGTTGTCGTTCAGCGGTTGGGAAATTTGGCTTTCATCCAGAGAACATGGGTTCGATTCTCGACACCATAACTATTTTATTTATTTATTTTTTTTGCAATGTTCAATTATTCCCTCTTCTCGAGTTTCTTGTTTTTTTTTTCACACATAACAATTCTTCCGTTGTCGTCCA
>NW_019275252.1:0-1842 GCF_002738345.1 Cucurbita maxima | reverse complement strand
AGCCTTATCATTCCTTACAAAACTTTCGACAAACGTCGACCGTGACTCGGTGTTTTTTAGCACGTACTACAAACTTCTCTGTTTGGGTTTCCGAACGAGGGTTCCATTTGAAGAACTCTTTTACTGTTTTACGCACTCCATCTCTTAGAAATAATATTCTAAATCATCTAGCCTGATCATTCCTCACAAAACTTTCGACAAACGTCGACCGTGACTCGGTTTTTTTAGCACGTACTACAAACTTCCCTGTTAGAGTTTCGGAAGAAGGGTTCCATTAGAAGAACTCTTTTACTGTTTTACGCACTCCATCTCTTAGAAATAATATTCTAAATAATGTAGCCTTATCATTCCTCACCAAACTTTCGACAAACGTCGACCGTGACTCGGTTTTTTTATCCCGTACTACAAACTTCCCTGTTAGAGTTTCGGAAGAAGGGTTCCATTAGAAGAACTCTTTTACTGTTTTACGCACTCCATCTCTTAGAAATAATATTCTAAATAATGTAGCCTTATCATTCCTCACCAAACTTTCGACAAACGTCGACCGTGACTCGGTTTTTTTATCCCGTACTACAAACTTCCCTGTTAGAGTTTCGGAAGAAGGGTTCCATTAGAAGAACTCTTTTACTGTTTTACGCACTCCATCTCTTAGAAATAATATTCTAAATAATGTAGCCTTATCATTCCTCACCAAACTTTCGACAAACGTCGACCGTGACTCGGTTTTTTTATCCCGTACTACAAACTTCCCTGTTAGAGTTTCGGAAGAAGGGTTCCATTAGAAGAACTCTTTTACTGTTTTACGCACTCCATCTCTTAGAAATAATATTCTAAATAATGTAGCCTTATCATTCCTCACCAAACTTTCGACAAACGTCGACCGTGACTCGGTTTTTTTATCCCGTACTACAAACTTCCCTGTTAGAGTTTCGGAAGAAGGGTTCCATTAGAAGAACTCTTTTACTGTTTTACGCACTCCATCTCTTAGAAATAATATTCTAAATAATGTAGCCTTATCATTCCTCACCAAACTTTCGACAAACGTCGACCGTGACTCGGTTTTTTTATCCCGTACTACAAACTTCCCTGTTAGAGTTTCGGAAGAAGGGTTCCATTAGAAGAACTCTTTTACTGTTTTACGCACTCCATCTCTTAGAAATAATATTCTAAATAATGTAGCCTTATCATTCCTCACCAAACTTTCGACAAACGTCGACCGTGACTCGGTTTTTTTATCCCGTACTACAAACTTCCCTGTTAGAGTTTCGGAAGAAGGGTTCCATTAGAAGAACTCTTTTACTGTTTTACGCACTCCATCTCTTAGAAATAATATTCTAAATAATGTAGCCTTATCATTCCTCACCAAACTTTCGACAAACGTCGACCGTGACTCGGTTTTTTTAGCACGTACTACAAACTTCCCTGTTAGGGTTTCGGAAGAAGGGTTCCATTTGAAGAACTCTTTTACTGTTTTCCGCACTCCGTTTCTTAGAGATAATATTCTAAATCATCAATTCTTATACTTCCTCACAAAACTTTCGACAAACGTCGACCGTGACCCGGTTTTTTAGCACGTACTACAAATTTCCCTGTTAGGGTTTCGGAAGAAGGGTTCCATTTGAAGAACTCTTTTACTGTTCTACGCACTCCGTTTCTTAGAAATAATATTCTAAATCATCTAGCCTTATCATTCCTCACAAAACTTTCGACAAACGACAACCGTGACTCGGTTTTTTTAGCACGTACTACAAACTTCTCTGTTTGGGTTTCCGAACGAGGGTTCCATTTGAAGAACTCTTTTACTGTTTTACGCACTCCGTTTCTTAGAAATAATATTCTAAA
>NW_019275250.1:0-1844 GCF_002738345.1 Cucurbita maxima | reverse complement strand
TATCGTCTCCATCAAATTTCCCTCATCACATGATTATCTACACCAGACTTTGCTGCTTTTTCCTTTGGTCTTCTTGTTTTACGAAGGGTCTTTTTACAATTTTTCTTTTTGAATTTTCCTTCGATATTTTAAAATGCGTCTCTAAGAAGTTTTCACATTCTTATAACTATAACTAATGCGTTGTTCTTCTCTTCAATCAATGTAACATCTCAATCTACTTCTACTTCTTTGGGGGTTAGTGTCCTCGTTGACATATTACCTGGTGTCTGACTCTACTATTTGTAACGACTCAAACCTTCTACTAACATATATTATTCTATTTGGCCCGTTATGTATCATCGAATTTGGTCTTTAAAACCAAAATTCAATTCTTTTACAACAATTCAAAGAAAGAACAAGATGACATATTTATTTAATACGAGATTTCTTTCATTGATTTTTTTCGATGTTATTACTAAAACCTAACTCGACCATCATATAATTAATTAAACAACCATCAAAGGCCAACAACTATTGATATAACAAGGCAACCAATTGACCTTTCCATCTCTAAACAAAAATGGAAATGTTCAAAGTTCGAACTCTGATGAAAGCGATTATCAATGTTAACAACATGTAATTCAAGATGGAGTGTCAAATTATTTTTGGTAAGGCTTTTGAAGTGTTACCCATCCTTCTAGAAATCTCGTTTTATCTGTCTCATTAAATGCCTTAATGGTTGTTTCCGATAATAACAGGGATTAAAGTATAACTTTCTTAGCTCCTTAATTCCAAACGAAATCATATGATATTTACAATTATTCACCAAATTCGTGTAGGGTTGCTTTAAAAAGATTCTCTTTCATTATCATTATTTTTTTTTTTTTTGTTGTTGTTATTTTGAGTATTTCTTTTTCCATAAGTTTCAAATTTTGTTTAATCAACGTGTATCAATATGCTTATATTTTAAGTCTGAAGCAACCATGTTAATCATCCATTAACCTAAAAGAAAATTTTAAAAGATTTAAACTTTAGGATCTTTTTGGAGCAATTCAATTCAATCTTTTTGGAACAATATTATATCAATGCGTAGAAGTGATATTAATGCATATTGAATCGATGTTCGTGTAAATTCTGGAAACTTTGGTTGGCTTCTCATTAGATTTGGATCGACTCGGATTAATTTGAATCTCCTACCACATGGTTGAAGTTAAAATGTTGATGGATAGGGATGTGGAAATAGAAATGAATACGTTGGATTAGTGGGTTGTCTAAATCATCAGGGTAATAAGTTGTTTTCTGGTTGAGAATTTCAATAATGACCCAACAACATTCTACCTATTGCTTCCCATGCAAACCCTTTTACCCCCCACACACTCTCTAATTATACCCTTCCCCCTTTCTTAATCATTCCATCTCTATGATTGCTTTCATTCGAATCTAGTCTTGGTTCATTCATGTATCCCTTCATTTTCTCGTTTAACGACCCATAATTTTTTACTCAATTTAAAGTCGCTACTGTTTATATATCAT
This sequence comes from Cucurbita maxima, assembly GCF_002738345.1. NCBI lineage: Eukaryota > Viridiplantae > Streptophyta > Magnoliopsida > Cucurbitales > Cucurbitaceae > Cucurbita > Cucurbita maxima. The sequence continues at coordinate 332 of NW_019275250.1, read as the reverse complement.
GAACTTTCATAAAACGTCACTTTCATCTTAAAACATAGTCATAGACCTCATGTTTTTAAAACGCTTCTAAAAACAACATAACAAAAAACTAAATAAAATAAATAAATATTTAAATTAAATACGACTCCTCTATTCATGTATCATGGTAGCTTAATCTAATATCAACTATAACAATAACGATATTAAATTAAGTAGAAAATTTGGAGTCAAAATATTTTGAATTTCTCGTATAAAAACCCAAATTTTATAATTTTGTAACAACCATGCTCCATTAACCTCCTCCAAAATGAAAACCTCAAACTCCCTCCTCCTCCTCCTCTCTATTCTCATCC
>NW_019275249.1:0-1844 GCF_002738345.1 Cucurbita maxima | reverse complement strand
AGTTTTGTGAGGAATGATAAGGATTGATTATTTAGAATATTGTTTCTAAGAAACGGAGTGCGTAAAACTGTAAAAGAGTTCTTCAAATGGAACCCTCCTTCGGAAACCCAAATAGAGGAGTTTGTAGCACGTGCTAAAAAAATCGAGTCACGGTCGACGTTTTTTGAAAGTTTTGTGAGGAATGATAAGGCTTGATGATTTAGAATATTATTTCTAAGAAACGGAGTGCGTNTAGAATATTATTTCTAGGAAACGGAGTGCGTAAAACAGTAAAAGAGTTCTTCAAATGAAACCCTCCTTCGGAAACCCAAACAGAGAAGTTTCTAGTACGTGCTAAAAAAACCGAATCACGGTCGACGTTTGTCGAAAGTTTTGTGAGGAAGTATAAGAATTGATGATTTAGAATATTTTTTCTATAAAACGGAGTGCGTAAAACAGTAAAAGAGTTCTTCAAATGGAACCCTTCATCGGAAACCCAAACACGGAAGTTTGTAGTACGTGCTAAAAAAACCGAGTCACGGTCGACGTTTGTCGAAACTTTTGTGAGGAATGATCAGACTTGATGATTTAGAATATTATTTCTAAGAAACGGAGTGCGTAAAATAGTAAAAGAGTTCTTCAAATGGAACCCTCCTTCGCAAACCCAAACAGAGAAGTTTGTAGTACGTGCTAAAAAAACCGAGTCACGGTCGACGTTTGTCGATAGTTTTGTGAGGAATGATAAGGCTAGATGATTTAGAATCTTATTTCTAAGAAACGGAGTGCGTAAAACAGTAAAAGAGTTCTTCGAATGGAACCCTTCTTTCGAAACCCTAACAGGGAAGTTTGTAGTACGTGCTAAAAAACCGAGTCACGGTCGACGTTTGTCGAAACTTTTGTGAGGAATGATAAGGCTTGATGATTTAGAATATTATTTCTAAGAAACGGAGTGCGTAAAACAGTAAAAGAGTTCTTAAAATGGAACCCTTCTTCGGAAACCCAAACAGGGAAGTTTGTAGTACGTGCTAAAAAAACCGAGTCACGATCGACGTTTGTTGAAAGTTTTGTGAGGAATGATAAGGATTGATTATTTAGAATATTGTTTCTAAGAAACGGAGTGCGTAAAACAGTAAAAGAGTTCTTCAAATGGAACCCTCCTTCGGAAACCCAAACAGAGAAGTTTGTAGTACGTGCTAAAAAAACCGAGTCACGATCGACGTTTGTCGAAAGTTTTGTGAGGAATGATAAGGCTTGATGATTTAGAATATTATTTCTAAGAAACGAAGTGCGTAAAACAGTAAAAGAGTTCTTCAAATGGATCCCTGCTTCGGAAACCCAAACAGGAAAGTTTGTAGTACGTGCTAAAAAAACCGAGTTACGGTCGACGTTTGTCGAATCTTTTGTGAGAATTATAAGGCTTGATGATTTAGAATATTATTTCTAAGAAACGGAGTGCGTAAAACAGTAAAAGAGTTCTTCAAATGGAACCCTTCTTCGGAAACCCAAACAGGGAAGTTTGTAGTACGTGCTAAAAAAACCGAGTCACGGTCGACGTTTGTCGAAAGTTTTGTGAGGAATGATAAGGCTTGATGATTTAGAATATTATTTCTAAGAAACGGAGTGCGTAAAACAGTAAAAGAGTTCTTCAAATGGATCCCTTCTTCGGAAACCCAAACAGGGAAGTTTGTAGTACGGGCTAAATAAACCGAGTCACGGTCGAGGTTTGTCGAAAGTTTATTGAGGAATGATAAGGCTTGATGATTTAGAATATTATTTCTAAGAAAAGGAGTGCGTAAAACAGTAAAAGAGTTCTTCAAATTGAACCCTTCTTCGGAAACCCAAACAGGGAAGTTTGTTGTACGTGC
>NW_019275248.1:717-1844 GCF_002738345.1 Cucurbita maxima | reverse complement strand
ATTTCTAAGAAACGGAGTGCGTAAAACAGTAAAAGAGTTCTTCAAATGGATCCCTGCTTCGGAAACCCAAACAGGAAAGTTTGTAGTACGTGCTAAAAAAACCGAGTCACGGTCGACGTTTGTCGAAACTTTTGTGAGAATTATAAGGCTTGATGATTTAGAATATTATTTCTAAGAAGTCGACGTTTGTCGAAACTTTTGTGAGAATTATAAGGCTTGATGATTTAGAATATTATTTCTAAGAAACGGAGTGCATAAAACAGTAAAAGAGTTCTTGAAATGGAACCCTTCTTCGGAAACCCAAAAAGGGAAGTTTGTAGTACGTGCTAAAAAAAACGAGTCACGGTCGACGTTTGTCGAAAGTTTTGTGAGGAATGATAAGGCTTGAAGAATTAGAATATTATTTCTAAGAAACGGAGTGCGTAAAACAGTAAAAGAGTTCTTCAAATGGAACCCTCCTTCGGAAACCCAAACAGAGAAGTTTGTAGTACGTGCTAAAAAAACCGAGTCACGGTCGACGTTTGTCGAAAGTTTTGTGAGGAATGATAAGGCTTGATGATTTAGAATATTATTTCTAAGAAACGGAGTGCGTAAAATAGTAAAAGAGTTCTTCAAATGGAACCCTCCTTCGGAAACCCAAACAGAGAAGTTTGTAGTACGTGCTAAAAGAACCGAGTCACGGTCGACGATTGTCGAAAGTTTTGTGAGGAAGGATAAGGATTGATGATTTAGAATATTTTTTTCTAAAAAACGGAGTGCGTGAAGCAGTAAAAGAGTTCTTCAAATGGAACCATCCATCGGAAACCCAAACACGGAACTTTGTATTACGTGCTAAAAAAACTGAGTCACGGTCGACGTTTGTCGAAAGTTTTATGAGGAATGATAAGGCTTGATGATTTAGAATATTATTTCTAAGAAACGGAGTGCGTAAAATAGTAAAAGAGTTCTTCAAATGGAACCCTCCTTCGAAAACCCAAACAGAGAAGTTTGTAGTACGTGCTAAAAGAACCGAGTCACGGTCCACGATTGTCGAAAGTTTTGTGTGGAATGATAAGGATTGATGATTTAGAATATTATTTCTAAGAAACATAGTGCGTAAAACAGTAAAAGAGTTCTTCAAATGGAAC
>NW_019275248.1:0-267 GCF_002738345.1 Cucurbita maxima | reverse complement strand
GAGTCACGGTCGACGTTTGTCGAAAGTTTTATGAGGAATGATAAGGCTTGATGATTTAGAATATTATTTCTAAGAAACGGAGTGCGTAAAATAGTAAAAGAGTTCTTCAAATGGAACCCTCCTTCGAAAACCCAAACAGAGAAGTTTGTAGTACGTGCTAAAAGAACCGAGTCACGGTCCACGATTGTCGAAAGTTTTGTGTGGAATGATAAGGATTGATGATTTAGAATATTATTTCTAAGAAACATAGTGCGTAAAACAGTAAAA
>NW_019275247.1:0-1844 GCF_002738345.1 Cucurbita maxima | reverse complement strand
ACTTCTACTCATAAATTTAGTTATTATTTGTATACAATTGTTAACATGTAAGAAAATACACGTACAAAATATTTATACTTTTGGTAATACACTAGTCTCGGTTGTTTGACTAAAACAATGCAATCATGGTCCAAACTAAAGAATTTGATTCGAAGCTATCTCCTAAAAGAGGGAGGCTCAATTAGACTTTGTTGTNTTGTAAGATTCGATCATATAAATTTAAATAGCGTTCTCCACAACTATAAATATCGAACTCCAAAGTATTCACGAGCAAAGTAAGTTTGTTGAAACTATCTATAAAAGTGTTCCAAAGTGAGTTGTGGATAAGATTTGCCTTAAAATCTAGTTCCAATTAAGGGTGTCAACGATGGGAAAATTTCAGAGGTGGTAGATATAATTTATTTTACAAGCGTGTGGTGAACGGTCTTTTCAGTCTCATAAATTTATATTATTGTGATAGAAGCTTATAAATGACCATTATATTCATTGGTCAGATATTGCAATTGTGAAGAAGTGAAGAAGTTCTCTTTATAGAAGTATTTGGAGATGCGGGGTGGTATCGATCCCCGTACCTCTCGCATGCTAAGCGATACCATTTGAGCTACATCCCCACAATTTTTGCATCACAAAACCATCTGAGCTACATCCCCACAATTTTTTTGAATGAAGAAATATTGCTACACAACAAGGTCATGAATAAGAAGGGTATCGATCCCCGCTACATCCCCACAATTTTTTTGAATGAAGAAATATTGCTACACAACAAGGTCATGAATAAGAAGGGTATCGATCCCCGTACCTCTCACATGCAAAGCGAGCGCTCTACCATCTGAGCTACATACCCATGATTTTGACATCCTAAAACCCTAAATGTCCCATCATCAATAATAGTGAAAATAAAAAATATCAAAATATTAATAACAAATAGTTTTTTTTGGTGATGCGGGGCATCGATAATTGTGAAAATGAAAAAATATTATAACAAATTAAATACTTTCTTTTGGAGATGCAGGTTATCAATCTTCGTACAACTCGCATGCAAAGCGAGCGCTCTACCGTCTAAGCTACATCTTCACAATTTTTACGTCACAAAAACATAAATGATTCGTCGTGAATAATAGTGAAAATGAAAAAATATCGCTACTCATTATGTCATAAATAAGAAAAAATTGAATACAAATAAAATATTACATCATAGAACCCTAAATTTCCCATCACCAATAATAGTGAAAATGAAGAAAATCTAGAAATGCAGGGTATCGATCCCCATATCTCTTGCATGCAAAGCAAGTGCTCTACCATCTAAGCTATATTCCCACAATTCTTATATCATAAAGTCCTAAGCATCTCGTCATCTGTAATAGTGAAAATGAAAATCTATCCCAGCTCATTATGTCCTAAATAAGAAAAAATTGAAAAGATAAGAAAAAATTGAAAAGAAATAATATATTTAGTAATCGATTCAATTGAAGATGCAAGGTAATGATCCCTATACTTTCCACATGGGAAATGAACACCCTAAATGCCCCTTCATCAATAATTGTGAAAATGAAAAAGTATATCTGCATATTATGTCATAAATAAGGAAATATTGAATAGAAATAAAATATTAATAATAAAATAGTTTCTTTTGGAGATGCGAGGTATCGATCCCCGTACCTCTCGCATGCTAAGCGAAGCTACATCCCTACCATTCTTGCATCACAAAACCCTAAACTTTCCATCATCAATAATAGTGAAAATGAAGAAACATCGGTACTCAACATGTCATGAATAAGAAAAAATTGAAAAGAAGTAATTTTCAAAATAGTGACATGAAAAACTATCCTGGCTCATTATGTCGT
>NW_019275245.1:790-1844 GCF_002738345.1 Cucurbita maxima | reverse complement strand
TACACTCCATTTCTTAGAAATAATATTCTAAATCATCAAGCCTTATCGTTCCTCAAAAAACTTTCGACAAACGTCGACCGAGACTCAGGTTTTTTAGCACGTACTACAAACTTCCCTGTTTGGGTTTTCGAAGAAGGGTTCGATTTGAAGAACTCTTTTACTGTTTTCTGCACTCCGTTTCATAGAAATAATATTCTAAATCATCAAGCCTTATCATTCCTCAAAAAACTTTCGACAAACATCGACCGTGACTCAGGTTTTTTAGCACGTACTACAAACTTCCCTGTTTGGGTTTCCGAAGAAGGGTTCGATTTGAAGAACTCTTTTACTGTTTTCTGCACTCCGTTTCATAGAAATAATATTCTAAATCATCAAGCCTTATCATTCCTCAAAAAACTTTCGACAAACGTCGACCGTGACTCAGGTTTTTTAGCACGTACTACAAACTTCCCTGTTTGGGTTTCCGAAGAAGGGTTCGATTTGAAGAACTCTTTTACTGTTTTCTGCACTCCGTTTCATAGAAATAATATTCTAAATCATAAAGCCTTATCATTCCTCACAAAACTTTCGACAAACGTCGACCGTGACTCGGATTTTTTTTGCACGTACTACAAACTTCCTTGTTTGGGTTTACGAAGAAGGGTTCCAGTTGAAGAACTCTTTTACTGTTTTACGCACTCCGTTTCTTAGAAATAATATTCTAAACCATCAATCCTTATAATTCCTCACAAAACATTTGACAAACGTCGACCGTGACTCGGTTTTTTTAGCACGTACTTCAAACTTCCCGTTTTGGAATTTCGAAGAGGGTTCGATTTGAAGAACTCTTTTACTGTTTTATGCACTCCGTTTCTTAGAAATAATATTCTAAATCATCAAGCCTTATCATTCCTCACAAAACTTTCGACAAACGTCGACCGTGACTCGGTTTTTTTAGCACGTACTACAAACTTCCCTGTTTGGGTTTCCGGAGAAGGGTTCCAGTTGAAGAACTCTTTTACTATTTTACGCGCTCCGTTTCTTAGAAATAATATTCTAAATCGTCAAGCCTTAT
>NW_019275245.1:0-224 GCF_002738345.1 Cucurbita maxima | reverse complement strand
AGAACTCTTTTACTATTTTACGCGCTCCGTTTCTTAGAAATAATATTCTAAATCGTCAAGCCTTATCATTCCTCACAAGAGTTCCAAAAAACGAAGGTCGTGACTCGGTTTTTTTAGCACGTACTACAAACTTCCCAGTTTGGGTTTCCGAAGAAGGGTTAGATTTGAAGAACTCTTTTACTGTTTTCTGCACTCCATTTCTTAGAAATAATATTCTAAATCAT
>NW_019275244.1:0-1845 GCF_002738345.1 Cucurbita maxima | reverse complement strand
ACCCAAATCGTGGAAGTTTGAAGTACGTGCTAAAAAAACCGAGTCACGATTGTCGTTTTTCGAAAGTTTTGTGAGGAATGATAAGGCTTGATGATTTATCATATTATTTCTAAGAAACGGAGTGCATTAAAACATCAACAGAGTTCTTCAAATCGAACCCTACTTCGGAAAACCCAAATCGTGGAAGTTTGAAGTACGTGCTAAAAAAACCGAGTCACGATCGTCGTTTTTCAAAAGTTTTGTGAGGAATGATAAGGCTTGATGATTTATCATATTATTTCTAAGAAACGGAGTGCATAAAACCGTCAACAGAGTTCTTCAAATCGAACCGTACTTCGGAAAACCCAAATTTGGGAAATTTGAAGTACGTGCTAAAAAAACCGATTCACGATCGTCGTTTTTCGAAAGTTTTGTGAGGAATGATAAGGCTTGATGATTTATCATATTATTTCAAAGAAACGGAGTGCATAAAAACATCAACAGAGTTCTTCAAATCGAACCCTACTTCGGAAAACCCAAATCGTGGAAGTTTGAAGTACGTGCTAAAAAAACCGAGTCACGATCGTCGTTTTTCAAAAGTTTTGTGAGGAATGATAAGGCTTGATGATTTATCATATTATTTCTAAGAAACGGAGTGCATAAAACCGTCAACAGAGTTCTTCAAATCGAACCGTACTTCGGAAAACCCAAATTTGGGAAATTTGAAGTACGTGCTAAAAAAACCGAGTCACGATCGTCGTTTTTCGAAAGTTTTGTGAGGAATGATAAGGCTTGATGATTTATCATATTATTTCTAAGAAACGGAGTGCATAAAAACGTCAACAGAGTTCTTCAAATCGAACCCTACTTCGGAAACCTAAATCTGGGAAATTTGAAGTACGTGCTAAAAAAACCGAGTCAGGATCATCGTTTTTCAATAATTTTGTGACGAATGATAAGGCTTGATGATTTATCATATTATTTCTAAGAAACGGAGTGCATAAAAACGTCAACAGAGTTCTTCAAATCGAACCCTACTTCGGAAACCCAAATTTGGGTAATTTGAAGTACGTGCTAAAAAAACCGAGTCACGATCATCGTTTTTCGAAGGTATTGTGAGGAATGATAAGGCTTGATGATTTATCATATTATTTCTAAGAAACGGAGTGCATAAAAACGTCAACAGAGTTCTTCAAATCGAACCCTACTTCGGAAAACCCAAATCGTGGAAGTTTGAAGTACGTGCTAAAAAAATCGAGTCACGATCGTCGTTTTTCGAAGGTTTTGTGAGGAATGGTAAGGCTTGATAATTTATCATATTATTTCTAAAAAACGGAATGCATAAAACCGTCAACAGAGTACTTCAAATGGAACCCTACTTCGGAAACCCAAATCTGGGAAATTTGAAGTACGTGCTAAAAAAACCGAGTCACGATCATCGTTTTTCAATAATTTTGTGAGGAATGATAAGGCTTGATGATTTATCATATTATTTCTAAGAAACGGAGTGCATAAAACCGTCAACAGAGTTCTTCAAATCGAACCCTACTTCGGAAACCCAAATCTGGGAAATTTGAAGTACGTGCTAAAAAAACCGAGTCACGATCGTCGTTTTTCGAAAGTTTTGTGAGGAATGATAAGGCTTGATGATTTATCATATTATTTCTAAGAAACGGAGTGCATAAAAACGTCAACAGAGTTCTTCAAATCGAACCCTACTTCGGAAACACAAATCGTGGAATTTGAAGTACGTGCTAAAAAAACCGAGTCACGATCGTCGTTTTTCGAAAGTTTTGTGAGGAATGATAAGGCTTGATGATTTATCATCTTATTTCTAAGAAACGGAGTGCATAAAAACGTCAACAG
>NW_019275243.1:0-1846 GCF_002738345.1 Cucurbita maxima | reverse complement strand
CACTCCGTTTATTCGACATTCTATTCAAAATCAACAATACTCAACATTCCACACAAAAGTTTCGAGAAACGTCGACCGTGACGCGGTTTTTTTCGCACGTTTTTCTAACGTCCACGGTTAGGGAATCCATTTTAAGCACTCTTTTACTGTTTTATGCACTCCGTTTCTTCCAAATTCTATTCTAAATCATTATGCTCGATCACTCCCAACTGGAATTTCGAAAAATGCCGACCGCTACTCAGTTTTTTTTGCACGTGGTTAAAACATCCTGGATTATGGTTCACAAAATTTGGCTTCGATTTTAAGCACTCTTTTACTGTTTTTCCACACTCCGTTTATTCGACATTCTATTCTAAATAATCAATACTAAACATTCCACACAAAAGTTTCGAGAAACGTCGACCGTGACGCGGTTTTTTTAGCACGTACTTGTAACGTCCAAGGTTAGGGAATCGATTTTAAGCACTCTTTTACGGTTTTATGCACTCCGTTTCTTCCAAATTCTATTCTAAATCTTCATTCTCGATCACTACCAACAGGAATTTCGAAAAACGCCGACCGCTACTCAGTTTTTTTAGCAGGTGGATTCTCGATCACTACCAACAGGAATTTCGAAAAACGCCGACCGCTACTCAGTTTTTTTAGCAGGTGGTTAAAACGTCCTGGATTATGGTTATTTCGAAAAACGCCGACCGCTACTCAGTTTTTTTAGCAGGTGGTTAAAACGTCCTGGATTATGGTTCACAAAAAAAACGCCGACCGCTACTCAGTTTTTTTAGCAGGTGGTTAAAACGTCCTGGATTATGGTTCACAAAATAGGGCTGTGATTTTAAGCACTCTTTTACTGTCTTTCCACACTCCGTTTATTCGACATTCTATTCTAAATCAACAATACTCAACATTCCACACAAAAGTTTCGAGAAACGTCGACCGTGACGCGGTTTTTTTAGCACGTACTTGTAACGTCCAAGGTTAGGGAATCGATTTTAAGCACTCTTTTACGGTTTTATGCACTCCGTTTCTTCCAAATTCTATTCTAAATCATTATGCTCGATCACTCCCAACTGGAATTTCGAAAAATGCCGACCGCTACTCAGTTTTTTTTGCACGTGGTTAAAACATCCTGGATTATGGTTCACAAAATTTGGCTTCGATTTTAAGCACTCTTTTACTGTTTTTCCACACTCCGTTTATTCGACATTCTATTCTAAATAATCAATACTAAACATTCCACACAAAAGTTTCGAGAAACGTCGACCGTGACGCGGTTTTTTTAGCACATACTTGTAACGTCCAAGGTTAGGGAATCGATTTTAAGCACTCTTTTACGGTTTTATGCACTCCGTTTNACGTACTTGTAACGTCCAAGGTTAGGGAATCGATTTTAAGCACTCTTTTACTGTTTTATGCACTCCGTTTCTTCCAAATTCTATTCTAAATCTTTATTCTCGATCACTACCAACAGGAATTTCGGAAATCGCCGACCGCTACTCAGTTTTTTTAGCAGGTGGTTAAAACGTCCTGGATTATGGTTCACAAAATAGGGCTTCGATTTTAAGCACTCTTTTACTGTCTTTCCACACTCCGTTTATTCGACATTCTATTCTAAATCATTATTCTCGATCACTACCAACAGGAATTTCGGAAAACGCCGACCGCTACTCAGTTTTTTTAGCAGGTGGTTAAAACGTCCTGGATTATGGTTCACAAAATAGGGCTTCGATTTTAAGCACTCTTTTACTGTCTTTCCACACTCCGTTTATTCGACATTCTACTCTAAATCAACAATACTCAACATTCCACACAAAAGTTTCGAGAAACGTCGACCGTGACGCGGTTTTTTTAG
>NW_019275242.1:1438-1846 GCF_002738345.1 Cucurbita maxima | reverse complement strand
TGATGATTTAGAATAGTATTTCGAAGAAACGGAGTGTATATTACAGTAAAAAAGTGCTTAAAGTCGAACCCTGATTCGTAAACACCAAAACCGGGACGTTTGAAGAACGTGCTAAAAAAACCGAGTATTGTCAAATTTTTAAGAAACTTTTACGGGGAATGATTAGGCATGATGATTTAGAATAGTATTTCGAAGAAACGGAGTGTATATTACAGTAAAAAAGTGCTTAAAGTTGAACCCTGATTCGTAAACACCAAAACCGGGACGTTTGAAGAACGTGCTAAAAAAACCGAGTTACTGTCGATTTTTTAAGAAACTTTTTTGGGGAAGGATTAGGTATGATGATTTAGAATAGTATTTCGAAGAAACGGAGTGTATATTACAGTAAAAAAGTGCTTAAAGTCGAAC
>NW_019275242.1:0-1050 GCF_002738345.1 Cucurbita maxima | reverse complement strand
TGAAGAACGTGCCAAAAAAACCGAGTTACTGTCGATTTTTTAAGAAACTTTTTTGGGGAAGGATTAGGCATGATGATTTAGAATAGTATTTCGAAGAAACGGAGTGTATATTACAGTAAAAAAGTGCTTAAAGACGAACCCTGATTCGTAAACACCAAAACCCGGACATTTGAAGAACGTGCTAAAAAAACCGAGTTACTGTCGATTTTTTAAGAAACTTTTGTTGGGAATGATTAGGCATGATGATTTAGAATAGTATTTCGAAGAAACGGAGTGTATATTAATGTAAAAAAGTGCTTAAAGTCGAACCCTGATTCGTAAACACCAAAACCGGGACGTTTGAAGAACGTGCCAAAAAAACCGAGTAACTGTCCAATTTTTAAGAAACTTTTACGGGGAATGATTAGGCATGATGATTTAGAATGGTATTTAGAAGAAACGGAGTGTATATTACAGTAAAAAAGTGCCTAAAGTCGAACGCTGATTCGTACACACCAAAACCGGGACGTTTGAAGAACGTGCTAAAAAAACCGAGTTACTGTCGATTTTTTAAGAAACTTTTTTGGGGAATGATTAGGCATGATGATTTAGAATAGTATTTCGAAGAAACGGAGTGTATATTACAGTAAAAAAGTGCTTAAAGTCGAACCCTGATTCGTACACACCAAAACCGGGACGTTTGAAGAACGTGCTAAAAAAACCGAGTTACTGTCGATTTTTTAAGAAACTTTTTTGGGGAAGGATTAGGCATGATGATTTAGAATAGTATTTCGAAGAAATGGAATGTATATTACAGTAAAAAAGTGCTTAAAGTCGAACCCTGATTCGTAAACACCAAAACCGGGACGTTTGAAGAACGTGCTAAAAAAACGAGTAACTGTCCAATTTTTAAGAAACTTTTTTGGGGAAGGATTAGGCATGACGATTTAGAATAGTATTTCGAAGAAACGGAGTGTATATTACAGTAGAAAAGTGCTTAAAGTCGAACCCTGATTCGTAAACACCAAAACCGGGACGTTTGAAGAACGTGCTAAAAAAAACCGAGTTACT
>NW_019275241.1:0-1846 GCF_002738345.1 Cucurbita maxima | reverse complement strand
TAAAAAAACCGAGTCACGGTCGACGTTTGTCAAAAGTTTTGTGAGGAATGATATGGCTTGATGATGTAGAATATTATTTCTAAGAAACGGAGTGCATGAAACAGTAAAAGAGTTCTTCAAATGGAACACTTCTTCGGAAACCCAAACAGGGAACTTTTTAGTACGTGCTAAAAAAACCGAGTCACGGTCGTCGTTTGACAAGTGTTTTGTGAGGAATGATATGGCTTGATGATGTAGAATATTATTTCTAAGAAACGGAGTTCATAAAACAGTAAAATAGTTCTTCAAATCGAACCCTTCTTCGGAAACCCAAACAGGGAAGTTTTTAGTACGTGATAAAAAAACCGAGTCACGGTCGTCGTTTGACAAGTGTTTTGTGAGGAATGATATGGCTTGATGATGTAGAATATTATTTCTAAGAAACGGAGTTCATAAAAGAGTAAAATATTTCTTCAAATCGAACCCTTCTTCGGAAACCCAAACAGGGAAGTTTTTAGTACGTGCTAAAAAAACCGAGTCACGGTCATTGTTTGACAAGTGTTTTGTGAGGATTGATATGGCTTGATGATGTAGAATATTATTTCTAAGAAACGGAGTGCATAAAACAGTAAAAGAGTTCTTCAAATGGAACCCTTCTTCGGAAACCCAAACAGGGAAGTTTTTAGTATGTGCTAAAAAAACCGAGTCATGGTCGACGTTTGTCAAAAGTTTTCTGAGGAATGATATGGCTTGATGATGTAGAATATTATTTCCAAGAAACGGAGTGCATAAAAAAGTAAAAGGGTTCTTCAAATGGAACACTTCTACGGCAACCCAAACAGGGAACTTTTTAGTACGTGCTAAAAAAACAAAATCACGGTCGACGTTTGTCAAAAGATTTGTGAGGAATGATATGGCTTAATGATGTAGAATATTATTTCTAAAAAACGGAGTGCATAAAACAGTAAAAGAGATCTTCAAATCGAACCCTTCTTCGGAAACCCAAACACGGAAGTTTTTAGTACGTGATAAAAAAACCGAGTCACGGTCGTCGTTTGACAAGTGTTTTGTGAGGAATGATATGGCTTGATGATGTAGAATATTATTTCTATGAAACGGAGTGCATAAAACAGTAAAAGAGTTCTTCAAATCAAACCCTTCTTCGGAAACCCAAACAGGGAAGTTTTTAGTACGTGATAAAAAATCGAGTCACGGTCGACGTTTGTCAAAAGTTTTGTAAGGAATGATATGGCTTGATGATGTAGAATATTATTTCTAAGAAACGGAGTTCATAAAAGAGTAAAATAGTTCTTCAAATCGAACCCTTCTTCGGAAACCCAAAAAGGGAAGTTTGTAGTACGTGCTAAAAAAACCGAGTCACGGTCGACGTTTGTCAAAAGTTTTGTGAGGAATGATATGGCTTGATGATGTAAAATATTATTTCCAAGAAACGGAGTGCATAAAACAGTAAAAGAGTTCTTCAAATGGAACCCTTGTTCGGAAACTTAAACAAGGAAGTTTTTAGTACGTGCTAAAAAAATCGAGTCACGGTCGACGTTTGTCAAAAGTTTTGTGAGGAATGATATGGCTTGATGATGTAGAATATTATTTCTAAGAAACGGAGTGCATAAAATAGTAAAAGAAATCTTCAAATGGAACCCTTCTTCGGAAACCCAAACAGGGAACTTTTTAGTACGTGCTAAAAAAACCGAGTCACGGTCGACGTTTGTCAAACGTTTTATGAGGAATGATATGGCTTGATGATGTAGAATATTATTTCTAAGAAACGGAGTGCATAAAACAGTAAAAGAGTTCTTCAAATCGAACCCTTCTTCGGAAACCCAAACAGGGAAGTTTTTAGTACGTG
>NW_019275240.1:0-1779 GCF_002738345.1 Cucurbita maxima | reverse complement strand
CCACGAAGAAAAATAACCTCGAGAGCGTGCCGAGTTGAAGGAAATAGGTTTCGAAATTAAATTGGGGATAAGAGTCGAATTCTTATCTACGATCTCTTTTCCTTCAAATGAAGGATTCCTCTAACTTTAGAGGAATAAGTTGAGTAAACTTGATAAAGGACTCGAGAGCTGAAACATCCTAGAACAAGCTACCGAAGTGATCGAAAATCTGGCATTTCGAGTGAGTTCCATACTAGGAACGATTTTTGGAAATTAAGGTCCTAGACTCAAAGTCATTCCTCCAAACCAATTCCTTTAGCTTGAAGAAAGGATATTAAAAAGGTTCAATGAAGAAATAGGGCCTTGAAACCCCTAGAATCGGCTACCCAATAAAAAATCTTTTGTTTTATCTCCAGCGATAAATCATATTTTGGATGAACTTTGGAAGCGAATATCTTAGGCTACGATCTACGAGAAGGTATCAAATCAATCCCTAGCCCTTCCTTGTAACACCCATCTTTAAGTTTCACGAAGAAATCAAGGAAAGAAACGATGTAAATGGGCTGTACAAGCCGAGTTTCAAATGGCGGCGATGCGAAAAATGCACATCTTCTTCTTATTTAGAGGAAGAAAACGATGATACGGCCAGTTCAACTGAATTGTCCAAGTCAACTCAAAATTTGATCTTTTCTCTGGTTTTCTCAATTTTAACCCCATTCCAGATCGATTCTCATAAAAAAACATTATGGTTTCATAAACTAGACACAATAAGGAGTATGTGGAAGGAAATTTGAAGTAATTCAAATACTGGAAGCTCAAGAATGGAGGTCCCAAACGTCGACGACGAGGCAAGTAGCCCCCTTAGACTCTTTGTTAAGAAAAACTTGTAGAAATCGCTTGGATTTTTATATGAACCCTAAACCAAGTATGAATTTAGGATATATGAAAGAAAAATTCAAATAACTATGAGTTAAGACCCTGAACCAATCAAATAGCTCGAGGTTTAAGGAACGTTAAAATAACTCACTATATGAGTTCCGCTACCTATCAAATTTTAATACTGAGCATATTATAGCATGTTGAGGTTAGATATGAAATTTGGGGGTCATTGGATAAGGATAAGTAGGTAAACCAAGAAACGGTGTAAAATGACCATATCCCCTATATTATTTCAATATTCACTCTAGAAACCAGGGTTAAAAACTATATTATTTCAAACCCTCCATTGTTGCTTCTACTTTGCATGAAAATGCTTCGACTAAATAAGTTACTAACTAGTTGGTTTGGTTCGGTTCAATTCTTGGGTCCACTAGTTTGAAACGACCCAGCTCAATTAAACTCTTGATAATATAAAAATCATAAGTTTCTTAAATTACATTAACTTAAACCCCTAATTTTTTTTAGAATGTTTAGGTTTGTGTCTAGTTAATCTCTAAATGCTTAAAAGTATCTAATAAGACTTCTTTTCAAATGAGTGATTTGATATATCATAGAGGACAAAATATTTATTTGTTCCAAATATCTTAGGTTGACCAATCTTTTTTGTCAAGTATTTTGAATATTATCATTGTGAATTACTAATGCGGATTGAATCTCATTAATAACAATATCCCAAAACTCCGGTAAAGATGACATCAAAATTAATACTTTAATTTCATCTTCAAAATTTATTTCCACTCAACTCAGTTGACTTATAATCATAATAGTCACCGTTACACAAATATTTACAAACTTAAAAGTTAAATTATAAGGAGTACAAGAGAAAAGTGCTTAAAATAGTTTCAAAATATAGAAAAAAAA
>NW_019275239.1:1310-1847 GCF_002738345.1 Cucurbita maxima | reverse complement strand
ACTAAACTAAACATTCCCAACAAAAGTTTCGAGAAACGTCGACCGTGACACAGTTTTTTTAGCACGTACTTCTAACTAACCAGGTCAGGGAATCGATTTAAAGCACTCTTTTACTGTTTTATGCACTGCATTTCTTCAAAATTCTATTCTAAATCATTATTCCCAATCACTCCGAGCAGGAATTTCGACAAACGGCGACCGCTACTCAGTTTTTTTATCACGTGGTTCAAACTTCCTGGATTAGGGTTCAGAAATTAGGGTTTCGATTTTAAGTACTATTTTTCTACACTCCGTTTCTTTGACATTCTATTCTAAATCATCAAGACTAAACTAAACATTCCCAACAAAAGTTTCGAGAAACGTCGACCGTGACACAGTTTTTTTAGCACGTACTTCTAAGTAACTAGGTCAGGAAATCGATTTAAAGCACTCTTTTACTGTTTTATGCACTCCATTTCTTCAAAATTCTATTCTAAATCATTATTCCCGATCACTCCGAGCAGGAATTTCGAAAAACGCCGACCGCTACTCAGTTTT
>NW_019275239.1:752-1226 GCF_002738345.1 Cucurbita maxima | reverse complement strand
TATCACGTGGTTCAAACTTTCTGGATTAGGGTTCAGAAATTAGGGTTTCGATTTTAAGTACTATTTTTCTACACTCCGTTTCTTTGACATTCTATTCTAAATCATCAAGACTAAACTAAACATTCCCAACAAAAGTTTCGAGAAACGTCGACCGTGACACAGTTTTTTTAGCACGTACTTCTAACTAACCAGGTCAGGGAATCGATTTAAAGCACTCTTTTACTGTTTTATGCACTCCATTTCTTCAAAATTCTATTCTAAATCATTATTCCCGATCACTCCGAGCAGGAATTTCGAAAAACGCCGACCGCTACTCAGTTTTTTTATCACGTGGTTCAAACTTCCTGGATTAGGGTTCAGAAATAAGGGTTTCGATTTTAAGTACTATTTTTCTACACTCCGTTTCTTTGACATTCTATTCTAAATCATCAAGACTAAACTAAACATTCCCAACAAAAGTTTCGAGAAACGTCG
>NW_019275239.1:545-738 GCF_002738345.1 Cucurbita maxima | reverse complement strand
GTCGACCGTGACACAGTTTTTTTAGCACGTACTTCTAACTAACCAGGTCAGGGAATCGATTTAAACCACTCTTTTACTGTTTTATGCACTCCATTTCTTCAAAATTCTATTCTAAATCATTATTCCCAATCACTCCGAGCAGGAATTTCGACAAACGGCGACCGCTACTCAGTTTTTTTATCACGTGGTTCAA
>NW_019275239.1:0-490 GCF_002738345.1 Cucurbita maxima | reverse complement strand
AGACTAAACTAAACATTCCCAACAAAAGTTTCGAGAAACGTCGACCGTGACACAGTTTTTTTAGCACGTACTTTTAAGTAACTAGGTCAGGGAATCGATTTAAAGCACTCTTTTACTGTTTTATGCACTCCATTTCTTCAAAATTCTATTCTAAATCATTATTCCCAATCACTCCGAGCAGGAATTTCGAAAAACGCCGACCGCTACTCAGTTTTTTTATCACGTGGTTCAAACTTTCTGGATTAGGGTTCAGAAATTAGGGTTTCGATTTTAAGTACTATTTTTCTACACTCCGTTTCTTTGACATTCTATTCTAAATCATCAAGACTAAACTAAACATTCCCAACAAAAGTTTCGAGAAACGTCGACCGTGACAGAGTTTTTTTAGCACGTACTTCTAACTAACCAGGTCAGGGAATCGATTTAAAGCACTCTTTTACTGTTTTATGCACTCCATTTCTTCAAAATTCTATTCTAAATCATTATTCCC
>NW_019275238.1:0-1780 GCF_002738345.1 Cucurbita maxima | reverse complement strand
ACATAACATATAAGAAGCATATCGATCCACAGACAATTCACACATATCAATATATATGACATGTGCAGAACCACGAGGCACGTGTCAACATCAAATATAACCATACCGAGAATAAGGTCACTTACCTTGCTAGCTTAAGTCGTTGTCACGAATATATCTTTAACGAAAGTTCGATTCCGTCCTTTGTAATCCGAGTCAACTTATATAAGCCCATGACATGAGTTTCAAGTTTGAACTCTACACACTTATTTCTCTAATTTACATTGGTCATTGTAAATTATATGACACGTCCTTTGTATTTTCTTTTCCCTCTATATTTAGTTTGTGGTTTTTAATTCTTTGATCTTATTTTCTTCCTATCGGTTGCATTTTAATTTTGTTCTCATATATTCCAAATTTCTACTAAATCTTGTTTCCAAATCATTTCTTATCTTAGTGTTCACAAATTTTGTTGACCATTCTATTTTTAATCTATTAATTTGGCTACGGATATAAATTTAATCTAATATATTTACTAGCATTCCTATAAATGATTGACATTGAGTTTCTAACTGAAAGCTAAACCATTTTAATAATTCCATGAAGATCTAACTTCCGTTCTTGAGCTTCTAGTATCCAAATTCTTTCAAATTTTCTTCCACAGACTCCTCTTATTGTGTCTAGTTTCTAGAACCATAAATTTTTTTCATGAGAACCAGCATGGAAGGAGGTTCAGATTTAGAAAAACAAAAGAAGAAGATGAAACGTATATTTCCACCATTTCTGTAACGACCCTAAATTTTCACACACTCATAGTCACTACTAACGTCTCATGCTTATCTATAATGCGAAAATATAACTCTTACATGAACATCATTTATAACGTAAACTTCAAAAACGCTTAAAACAACTTTTTCTCTGGAAAACACAGCCATGGTTATATAAGCAAGCAAGAGAGAGAAAGAGAGATTTTTGAAAGAGACGTTATATAAGCAAGCAAGAGAGAGATAACAACGGCTTAGCATATATAACCTTGGGTAGGGAGAAGTTGACAACTAGTCATATCCCCCTATAGTACATTTTGAGACATTTCATGTCTGGCAGGCCTAGACATGATATTTTTGAGGCGTCATACGCCCTAGAACTATAGAAGTAAAAACACTAGAATGAAAAGACATGACAAGGGTTTGGCTTGCCATAGGCATGCGGCCATGGGCAACACGCCCTGGACGAGCATGACCGTGACATCCTCCCCCACTTAATTGGTTGACGACCCTGTCAACCGACTACTTTCAAACCTGGCGATGTGGGTGGCTGCGGATTTCAGGTCTTCGGCGCGTTCCCAGCTGGTTTCCTCTGTAGGGAGATTCTTCCATTTGACAAGGAATTCACGAATCGTCCGTACAGGTCGTCCTATCTTCCTAACCCTGTCGGCGAGGATCTCCTCTACTTCTTTTGTTTCTTTTTGCCTCAGATCGATGCTCGGTCTTGTGGTTGCATTTCGTTGGTCGTCTTCTGGGTCAGGGTGGTATGGCTTCAAGTTGCTCACATGAATTACTGGGTGGATTTTCATCCATGTGGGGAGTGCAACTCGGTAAGAGGTAGTCCCGATCTTTTTAAGGACTTCAACCGGGCCTTCATACTTGCGAACTAGTCTCTGGTCCTTTCGGTTGTGAAATCTGATCTGTTCTGGTTTCAGCTTGATGAGGACTTGATCTCCTGCTCGGAATTGAAGGGGGCGACGCTTCTTGTCTGCCCACTTTTTCATATGCTTGGAAGCCTTTTCTAAATATGCCCGGGC
>NW_019275237.1:0-1848 GCF_002738345.1 Cucurbita maxima | reverse complement strand
TGGAAGTTTTCGGGGGAATGATTAGGCTCGATGATTTAGAATAGAATTTCGAAGAAACGGAGTGCATGAAACAGTAAAAGTGTGCTTCAAATCGAACCCTACTTCGGAAACTCAAATCTGAGACGTTCGAAGTACGTGCTAAAAAAACCGAGTCACGGTCGACGTTTTTTTGAAGTTTTGTGGGGAATGATTAGGCTCGATGATTTAGAATAGAATTTCGAAGAAACGGAGTGCATGAAACAGTAAAAGTGTGCTTCAAATCGAACCCTACTTCGGAAACCCAAATCTGAGACGTTTGAAGTACGTGCTAAAAAAACCGAGTCACGGTCGACGTTTTTTGGAAGTTTTCGGGGGAATGATTAGGCTTGATGATTTAGAATAGAATTCAAAGAAACGGAGTGCATAAAACAGTAAAAGTGTGCTTCAAATCGAACCCTACTTCGGAAACTCAAATCTGGGACGTTTGAAGTACGTGCTAAAAAAACCGAGTCACGGTCGACGTTTTTTGGAAGTTTTGTGGGGAATGATTAGGCTTGATGATTTAGAATAGAGTTTCGAAGAAACGGAGTGCATAAAACAGTAATAGTGTGCTTCAAATCGAACCCTACTTCGGAAACCCAAATCTGAGACGTTTGAAGTACGTGCTAAAAAAACCGAGTCACGGTCGACGTTTTTTGGAAGTTTTGTATGGAATGATTAGGCTTGATGATTTAGAATAGAGTTTCGAAGAAACGGAGTGCATAAAACAGTAATAGTGTGCTTCAAATCGAACCCTAGTTCGGAAACCCAAATCTGAGACGTTTGAAGTACGTGCTAAAAAAACCGAGTCACGGTCGACGTTTTTTGGAAGTTTTGGGGGGAATGATTAGGCTCGATGATTTAGAATAGAATTTCGAAGAAACGGAGTGCATGAAACAGTAAAAGTGTGCTTCAAATCGAACCCTACTTCGGAAACTCAAATCTGAGACGTTTGAAGTACGTGCTAAAAAAACCGAGTCACGGTCGTCGTTTTTTGGAAGTTTTCGGGGGAATGATTAGGCTCGATGATTTAGAATAGAATTTTGAAGAAACGGAGTGTATGAAACAGTAAAAGTGTGCTTCAAATCGAACCCTACTTCGGAAACTCAAATCTGAGACGTTTGAAGTACGTGCTAAAAAAACCGAGTCACGGTCGTCGTTTTTTGGAAGTTTTCGGGGGAATGATTAGGCTTGATGATTTAGAATAGAATTTCGAAGAAACGGAGTGCATGAAACAGTAAAAGTGTGCTTCAAATCGAACCCTACTTCGGAAACCCAAATCTGAGACGTTTGAAGTACGTGCTAAAAAAACCGAGTCACGGTCGTCGTTTTTTGGAAGTTTTGTGGCGAATGATTAGGCTTGATGATTTAGAATAGAGTTTCGAAGAAACGGAGTGCATAAAACAGTAATAGTGTGCTTCAAATCGAACCCTACTTCGGAAACCCAAATCTGAGACGTTTGAAGTACGTGCTAAAAAAACCGAGTCACAGTCGACGTTTTTTGGAAGTTTTCGGGGGAATGATTAGGCTTGATGATTTAGAATATTATTTCTAAGAAACGGAGTGCATAAAATAGTAAAAGTGTTCTTCAAATCGAACCCTACTTCGGAAACCCAAATCTGGGACGTTTGAAGTACGTGCTAAAAAAACCGAGTCACGGTCGACGTTTTTTGGAAGTTTTCGGGGGAATGATTAGGCTCGATGATTTAGAATAGAATTTCGAAGAAACGGAGTGCATGAAACAGTAAAAGTTTGCTTCAAATCGAACCCTACTTCGGAAACCCAAATCTGAGACGTTTGAAGTACGTGCTAAAAAAACCGAGTCACGGT
>NW_019275236.1:934-1849 GCF_002738345.1 Cucurbita maxima | reverse complement strand
TGTGCTTCAAATCGAATCCAACTTCGGAAACCCAAATCTGGGATGTTTGAAGTACGTGCTAAAAAATCCGAGTCACGGTCGACGTTTTTCAAAACTTTTGTGGGGATTGATTCGGCATAATGATTTACAATAGAATTTCCAACAAACGGTGTGCATCAAAACAGTAAAAGAGTCCTTCAAATCGAACCCTAATTCGAATACCCAAATCTGGGCCGTTTGAAGTATGTGGTAAAAAAACCGAGTCACGCTCGACATTTTTGAAAAGTTTTATCGGGAATGATTATGCTTGACGATTTAGAAAAGAGTTTCAAAGAAACGGAGCGCATAAAACAGTAAAAGTGTGCTTCAAATCGAATCCAACTTCGGAAACCCAAATCTGGGATGTTTGAAGTATGTGCTAAAAAATCCGATTCACGGTCGACGTTTTTCAAAACTTTTGTGGGGAATGATTCGGCATAATGATTTAGAATAGAATTTCCAACAAACGGTGTGCATCAAAACAGTAAAAGAGTCCTTCAAATCGAACCCTAATTCGAATTCCCAAATCTGGGCCGTTTGAAGTATGTGGTAAAAAAATCGAGTCACGCTCGACATTTTTAAAAAGTTTTGTGGGGAATGATTATGCTTGAGGATTTAGAAAAGAGTGCATAAAACAGTAAAAGTGTGCTTCAAATCGAATCCAACTTCGGAAACCCAAATCTGGGATGTTTGAAGTACGTGCTAAAAAATCCGAGTCACGGTCGACGTTTTTCAAAACTTTTGTGGGGAATGATTCGGCATAATGATTTAGAATAGAATTTCCAATAAACGGTGTGCTTCAAAACAGTAAAAGAGTCCTTCAAATCGAACCCTAATTCGAATACCAAAATCTGGGCCGTTTGAAGTATGTGGTAAAAAAACCGAGTCACGCTCGAC
>NW_019275236.1:0-766 GCF_002738345.1 Cucurbita maxima | reverse complement strand
TGATTCGGCATAATGATTTAGAATAGAATTTCCAACAAACGGTGTGCATCAAAACAGTAAAAGAGTCCTTCAAATCGAACCCTAATTCGAATACCCAAATCTGGGCCGTTTGAAGTATGTGGTAAAAAAACTGAGTCACGCTCGACATTTTTAAAAAGTTTTGTGGGGAATGATTATGCTTGAGGATTTAGAAAAGAGTTTCAAAGAAACGGAGTGCATAAAACAGTAAAAGTGTGCTTCAAATCGAATCCAACTTCGGAAACCCAAATCTGGGACGTTTGAAGTACGTGCTAAAAAAACCGAGTCACGGTCGACGTTATTCAAAACTTTTGTGGGGAATGATCAGGATTGATGATGTAGAAAATAATTTGCAACGAAAGTTGTGCATCAAAACAGTAAAAGAGTCCTTTAAATCGAACCCTAATTCGAATTCCCAAAATCTGGGCCGTTTGAAGTATGTGGTAAAAAAACCGAGTCACGCTCGACATTTTTAAAAAGTTTTGTGGGGAATGATTATGCTTGAGGATTTAGAAAAGAGTTTCAAAGAAACGGAGTGCATAAAACAGTAAAAGTGTGCTTCAAATCGAATCCAACTTCGGAAACCCAAATCTGGGACGTTTGAAGTACGTGCTAAAAAAACCGAGTCACGGTCGACGTTTTTCAAAACTTTTGTGGGGATTGATTCGGCATAATGATTTAGAATAGAATTTCCAACAAACGGTGTGCATCAAAACAGTAAAAGAGTCCTTCAAATCGAACCCTAATT
>NW_019275235.1:1178-1850 GCF_002738345.1 Cucurbita maxima | reverse complement strand
CACAATCTTCGTGTTTTGAAACTCTTGTGAGGAATGATAAGGCTTGACGATTTAGAATATTATTTCTAAGAAACGGAGTGCAGAAAACAGTAAAAGAGTTCTTCAAATCGAACCCTCTTCGGAAACCAAAAACGGGAAGTTTGTAGTACGTGATAAAAAAACCGAGTCACGGTCGACGTCTGTCGAAAGTTTTGTGAGGAATGATAAGGCTTGATGATTTAGAATATTATTTCTAAGAAACAGAGTGCAGAAAAGAGTAAAAGAGTTCTTTAAATCGAACCCTTCTTCGAAAACCCAAACACGGAAGTTTGTAGTACGTGCTAAAAAAACCGAGTCACGGTCGACGTCTGTCGAAAGTTTTGTGAGGAATGATAAGGCTTGATGATTTAGAATATTATTTCTAAGAAACAGAAAAGAGTTCTTCAAATCGAACCCTTCTTCGGAAACCAAAACAGGGAAGTTTGTAGTACGTGCTAAAAAACCGAGTCACGGTCGATGTTTGTCGAAAGTTTTTTGAGGAATGATAAGGAATGATGATTTAGAATATTATTTCTAAGAAATGGAGTGCACAAAACAGTAAAAGAGTTCTTGAAATCGAACCCTTATTCGGAAACCCAAACAGGGAAGTTTGTAGTACGTGCTTAAAAAACCGAGTCACGGTCGACGTTTGTC
>NW_019275235.1:0-880 GCF_002738345.1 Cucurbita maxima | reverse complement strand
GAAACGGAGTGCGTAAAACAGTAAAAGAGTTCTTTAACTGGAACCCTTCTTCGGAAACCCAAACAGGGAAGTTTGAAGTAAGTGCTAAAAAAACCGAGTCACGGTCGACGTTTGTCAAAAGTTTTGTGAGGAATGATAAGGCTTGATGATTTAGAATATTATTTCTACGAAACGGAGTGCAGAAAACATCAAAAGAGTTCTTCAAATCGAACCCTTCTTCGGAAACCAAAACAGGGAAGTTTGTAGTACGTGCTTAAAAAACCGAGTCACGGTCGACGTTTGTCGAAAGTTTTGTGAGGAATGATAAGGCTTGATGATTTAGAATATTATTTCTAAGAAACGGAGTGCAGAAAACAGTAAAAGAGTTCTACAAATCCAACCCTCTTCGGAAACCCAAAAGGGAAGTTTGTAGTACGTGCTAAAAAAACCGAGTCACGGTCGACGTCTATCGAAAGTTTTGTGAGGAATGATAAGGCTTGATGATTTAGAATATTATTTCTAAGAAACAGAAAAGAGTTCTTCAAATCGAACCCTTCTTCGTGAACCCAAACAGGGAAGTTTTTAGTCCGTGCTAAAAAAACCGAGTCACGATCTTCGTGTTTCGAAACTCTTGTGAGGAATGATAAGGCTTGACGATTTAGAATATTATTTCTAAGAAACGGAGTGCGTAAAACAGTAAAAGAGTTCTTTAACTGGAACCCTTCTTCGGAAACCCAAACAGGAAAGTTTGAAGTACGTGCTAAAAAAACCGATTCACGGTCGACGTTTGTCAAAAGTTTTGTGAGGAATGATAAGGCTTGATGATTTAGAATATTATTTCTACGAAACGGAGTGCATAAAACAGTTAAAGAGTTCTTCAAATCGAACCCTTCTTCGGAAA
>NW_019275234.1:620-1851 GCF_002738345.1 Cucurbita maxima | reverse complement strand
CTGAACCCTAATTCAGGAAGTTTGAACCACGTGATAAAAAAACTGAGTAGCGGTCGGCGTTTTTCGAAATTCCTTCTCGGAGTGATCGGGAATAATGATTTAGAATAGAATTTTGAAGAAATGGACTACATAAGAAAGTAAAAGAGTGCTTTAAATCGATTCCCTAACCTGGTTAGTTAGAAGTACGTGCTAAAACATAAGAAAGTAAAAGAGTGCTTTAAATCGATTCCCTAACCTGGTTAGTTAGAAGTACGTGCTAAAAAAACTGTCACGGTCTTCGTTTCTCGAAACTTTTGTTGGGAATGTTTAGTTTAGTCTTGATGATTTAGAATATAGAATGTCAAAGAAACGGAGTGTAGAAAAATAGTACTTAAAATCGAAACCCTAATTTGTGAACCCTAATCCAGGAAGTTTGAACCACGTGATAAAAAAACTGAGTAGCGGTCGGCGTTTTTCGAAATTCCTGCTCGGAGTGATCGGGAATAATGATTTAGAATAGAATTTTGAAGAAATGGAGTGCATAAAACAGTAAAAGAGTGCTTTAAATCGATTCCCTAACCTGGTTACTTTGAAGTACGTGCTAAAAAAACTGTGTCACGGTCGACGTTTCTCGAAACTTTTGTTGGGAATGTTTAGTTTAGTCTTGATGATTTAGAATAGAATCTCAAAGAAACGGAGTGTAGAAAAATAGTACTTAAAATCGAAACCCTAATTTGTGAACCCTAATCCAGGAAGTTTGAACCACGTGATAAAATAGCTGAGTAGCGGTCGGCGTTTTTCTAAATTCCTGCTCGGAGTGATCGGAAATAATGATTTAGAATAGAATTTTGAAGAAATGGAGTGCATAAAACAGTAAAAGAGTGCTTTAAATCGATTCCCTAACCTGGTTACTTTGAAGTACGTGCTAAAAAAACTGTGTCACGGTCGACGTTTCTCGAAACTTTTGTTGGGAATGTTTAGTTTAGTCTTGATGATTTAGAATAGAATGTCAAAGAAACGGAGTGTAGAAAAATAGTACTTAAAATCGAAACCCTAATTTGTGAACCCTAATCCAGGAAGTTTGAACCACGTGATAAAAAAACTGAGTAGCGGTCGGCGTTTTTCGAAATTCCTGCTCGGAGTGATCGGTAATAATGATTTAGAATAGAATTTTGAAGAAATTGAGTGCATAAAACAGTAAAAGAGTGCTTTAAATCGATTCCCTAACCTGGTTACTTAGAAGTACGTGCTA
>NW_019275234.1:0-136 GCF_002738345.1 Cucurbita maxima | reverse complement strand
TTGATGATTTAGAATAGAATCTCAAAGAAACGGAGTGTATAAAAATAGTACTTAAAATCGAAACCCTAATTTGTGAACCCTAATCCAGGAAGTTTGAACCACGTGATAAAAAAACTGAGTAGCGGTCGGTGTTTTT
>NW_019275233.1:1193-1852 GCF_002738345.1 Cucurbita maxima | reverse complement strand
GATTTGAAGCACTCTTTTACAGTGTTGATGCACTCCGTTGGTTCGAAATTGTATTCTACATCTACATGCCTAATCATTCCCCACAAATGTGTTGAAAAACGTAGACCGTGACTCGGTTTTTTTAGCATGTGCTCCGTTGGTTCGAAATTGTATTCTACATCCACAAGCCTAATCATTCCCCACAAATGTTTTGAAAAACGTCGACCGTGACTCGGTTTTTTTAGCACGTACTTCAAACGTCCCAGATTTGGGTTTCCGAAGTAGGGTTCGATTTGAAGCACTCTTTTACTGATTTGATGCACTCCGTTTCTTCGAAAATCTATTCTAAATCATCAAGCCTTTTCATTCCTCACAAATCTTTCGAAAAACGTCGACCGGGACTCGGTTTTTTTAGTACGTACTTCAAACGTCTCAGATTTGGGTTTCCGAAGTAGGGTTCGATTTGAAGCACTCTTTTACTGATTTGATGCACTCCGTTTCTTCGAAAATCTATTCTAAATCATCAAGCCTTTTCATTCCTCACAAATCTTTCGAAAAACGTCGACCGTGACTCGGTTTTTTTAGTACGTACTTCAAACGTCCCAGATTTGGGTTTCCGAAGTAGGGTTCGATTTGAAGCACTCTTTTACTGTTTTGATGCACTCCGTTGGTTCGAAATT
>NW_019275233.1:0-745 GCF_002738345.1 Cucurbita maxima | reverse complement strand
AAATGTTTTGAAAAACGTCGACCAGGACTCGGTTTTTTTAGCACGTACTTCAAATGTCCCAGATTCCGGTTTCCGAAGTAGGGTTCGATTTGAAGCACTCTTTTACTGTTTTGATGCACTCCGTTGGTTCGAAATTGTATTCTACAACTTCAAGCCTAATAATTTCCCACAAATGTTTTGAAAAACGTCGACCAGGACTCGGTTTTTTTAGCACGTACTTCAAATGTCCCAGATTCCGGTTTCCGAAGTAGGGTTCGATTTGAAGCACTCTTTTACTGTTTTGATGCACTCCGTTGGTTCGAAATTTTATTTTACATCTACAAGCCTAACCATTCCTCACAAATGTTTTGAAAAACGTCGACCAGGACTCGGTTTTTTTAGCACGTACTTCAAACGTCCCAGATTTGGGTTTCCGAATTAGGGTTCGATTTGAAGCACTCTTTTACATTTTTGATGAACTCCGTTGGTTCGAAATTGTATTCTACATCTACATGCTTAATCATTCCCCACAAATGTGTTGAAAAACGTCGACCGTGACTCAGTTTTTTTAGCACGTACTTCAAGCGTCCCAGATTTGGGTTTCCGAAGTAGGGTTTGATTTGAAGCACTCTTTTACTATTTTGATGCACTCCGTTGGTTCGAAATTTTATTTTACATCTACAAGCCTAACCATTCCCCACAAATGTTTTGAAAAACGTCGACCAGGACTCGGTTTTTTTAGCACGTACTTCAAACGTCCCAGATT
>NW_019275232.1:579-1852 GCF_002738345.1 Cucurbita maxima | reverse complement strand
CGACAAACGTCGACCGTGACTCGGTTTTTTTAGCACGTACTACAAACTTCCCTGTTAGGGTTTCGGAAGAAGAGTTCCATTTGAAGAACTCTTTTACTGTTTTACGCACTCCGTTTCTTAGAAATAAGATTCTAGATCATCTAGCCTTATCATTTCTCACAAAACTTTCGAAAAACGTCGACCGTGACTCGGTTTTTTTAGCACGTACTACAAACTTCCCTGTTTGGGTTTCCGAAGCAGGGTTCCATTTGAAGAACTCTTTTACTGTTTTACGCATTCCGTTTCTTAGAAATAATATTCTAAATCATCTAGCCTTATCATTTCTCACAAAATTTTCGACAAACGTCGACCGTGACTCGGTTTTTTTAGCACGTACTACATACTTCCCTGTTAGGGTTTCGGAAGAAGAGTTCCATTTGAAGAACTCTTTTACTGTTTTACGCACTCCGTTTCTTAGAAATAATATTCTAAATCATCTAGCCTTATCATTTCTCACAAAACTTTCGACAAACGTCGACCGTGAAATAGGGTTTCGGAAGAAGGGATCCATTTGAAGAACTCTTTTACTGCTTTACGCACTCCGTTTCTTAGAAATAATAATCTAAATCATCAAGCCTTATCATTCCTCACAAAACTTTCGACAAACGTCGACCGTGACTCGGTTTTTTTAGCACGTACTACAAACTTCCCTGTTAGGGTTTCGGAAGAAGGGTTCCATTTGAAGAACTCTTTTACTGTTTTACGCACTCCGTTTCTTAGAAATAATATTCTAAATAATCTAGCCTTATCATTTCTCACAAAACTTTCGACAAACGTCGACCGTGACTCGGTTTTTTAGCACGTACTACAAACTTCCCTGTTAGGGTTTCGGAAGAAGGGTTCCATTTGAAGAACCCTTTTCTTGTTTTACGCACTCCGTTTCTTAGAAATAATATTCTAAATCATCTAGCTTTATCATTCCTCACAAAACTTTCGACAAACGTTGACCGTGACTCGGTTTTTTTAGCACGTACTACAAACTTCCCTGTTAGGGTTTCAGAAGAAGGGTTCCATTTGAAGAACTCTTTTACTGTTTTACGCACTCCGTTTCTTAGAAATAATATTCTAAATCATCTAGCCTTATCATTCCTCACAAAACTTTCGACGAACGTCGACCGTGAAATAGGGTTTCGGAAGAAGGGATCCATTTGAAGAACTCTTTTACTGCTTTACGCACTCCGTTTCTTAGAAATAATATTCTAAATCATCAAGCCTTATCATTCCTCACAAAACT
>NW_019275232.1:0-243 GCF_002738345.1 Cucurbita maxima | reverse complement strand
GTTCCATTTGAAGAACTCTTTTACTGTTTTACGCACTCCGTTTCTTAGAAATAATATTCTAAATCATCTAGCCTTATCATTCCTCACAAAACTTTCGACAAACGTCGACCGTGAAATAGGGTTTCGGAAGAAGGGTTCCATTTGAAGAACTCTTTTACTGTTTTACGCACTCCGTTTCTTAGAAATAATATTCTAAATCATCTAGCTTTATCATTCCTCACAAAACTTTCGACAAACGTCGAC
>NW_019275230.1:0-1854 GCF_002738345.1 Cucurbita maxima | reverse complement strand
ACGTGCTAAAAAAGCCGAGTCACGGTCGACGTTTTTCGAAATTTTTCTGATGAATGATAAGGCTTGATGATTTAGAATATTGTTTTGAAGAAACGGAGTGCATAAAACAGTAAAAGAGTTCTTCAAATCGAACCCTTCTTCAGAAACCCAAACAGGGAAGTTGTTAGTACGTGCTAAAAAAACCGAGTCACAGTCGACGTTTGTCGAAATTATTAGTAGGAATGATAAGGCTTGATGATTTAGAATATTATTTCTAAGAAACGGAGTGCATAAAACAGTAAAAGAGTTCTTTAACTCGAACCCTTCTTCGGATACCCAAATCAGGGAAGTTTGAAGTACGTGCTAAAAAAACCGAGTCACGATCGACGTTTTTCGAAAGTTTTGTGAGGAATGATAAGGCTTGATGATTTAGAATATTATTTCGAAGAAACAGAGTGCAGAAAATAGTAAAAGAGTTCTTCAAATCGAACCCTACTTCGGAAACCCAAACACGGAAGTATTTAGTACGTGCTAAAAAAGCCGAGTCACGGTCGACGTTTTTCGAAAGTTTTGTGAGGAATGATTAGGCTTGATGATTTAGAATATTATTTCTAAGAAACGGAGTGCATAAAACAGTAAAAGAGTTCTTTAACTCGAACCCTTCTTCGGAAACCCAAATCGAAAAGTTTGAAGTACGTGCTAAAAAAGCCGAGTCACGGTCGACGTTTTTCGAAATTTTTGGTAGGAATGATAAGGCTTGATGATTTAGAATATTATTTCTAAGAAACAGAGTTCATAAACCAGTTAAAGAGTTCTTCAGATCGAACCCTTCTTCGGAAAACCAAACAGGTAAGTTGTTAGTACGTGCTAAAAAAACAGAGTCACAGTCGACGTTTTTCGAAATTTTTTTGATGAATGATAAGGCTTGATGATTTAGAATGTTATTTCTAAGAAACAGAGTGCATAAAAAAGTAAAAGAGTTCTTCAAATTGAACCCTACTTCGGAAACCTAAATCTGGGAAGTTTGAAGTACGTGGTAAAAAAACCGAGTCACGTTTGACATTTTTCGAACGTTTGGTGAGGAATGATAAGGCTTGATGATTTAGAATATTATTTCTAAGAAACGGAGTGCATAAAACAGTAAAAGAGTTCTTCCGATCGAACCCTTCTTCGGAAACCCAAACAGGGAAGTTTTAAGTACGTGCTAAAAA
This sequence comes from Cucurbita maxima, assembly GCF_002738345.1. Taxonomy (NCBI): domain Eukaryota; kingdom Viridiplantae; phylum Streptophyta; class Magnoliopsida; order Cucurbitales; family Cucurbitaceae; genus Cucurbita; species Cucurbita maxima. The sequence continues at coordinate 664 of NW_019275230.1, read as the reverse complement.
GGACAAGTCACGGTCGTCGTTTTTCTTCGGAAACCCAAACAGGGAAGTTTTAAGTACGTGCTAAAAAGGACAAGTCACGGTCGTCGTTTTTCGAAAGTTTTGTGAGGAATGATAAGGCTTGATGATTTAGAATATTATTTCTAAGAAACGAAGTGCATAAAATAGTAATAGAGTTCTTGAAATCGAACCCTACTTCGGAAACCCAAATCTAAGAAGTTTGAAGTACGTGCTAAAAAAACCGAGTCACGATCGACGTTTTTCGAAAGTTTGTGATGAATGAAAAGGCTTGATGATTTAGAATATTATTTCTAAGAAACGGAGTGCATAAAACAGTAAAAGAGTTCTTCAAATCGAACCCTTCTTCGGAAACCCAAACAGGGAAGTTTTTAGTACGTGCTAAAAAAGCCGAGTCACGGTCGACGTTTTTCGAAATTTTTCTGATGAATGAGAAGGCTTGATGATTTAGAATATTATTTCTAAGAAACGGAGTGCATAAAACAGTAAAAGAGTTCTTCAAATCGAAACCTTCTTCGGAAACCGAAAGAGGGAAGTTTTTAGTACGTGCTAAACAAGCCGAGTCACGGTCGACGTTTTTTGAAATTTTTGTGAGGAATGATAAGGTTTGATGATTTAGAATATTATTTCTAAGAAACGTTGTGCATAA
>NW_019275229.1:0-1855 GCF_002738345.1 Cucurbita maxima | reverse complement strand
TCGGAAACCCAAAGAGGGATGTTTTTAGTACGTGCTAAAAAAACCGAGTCACGGTTGACGTTTTTCGAATGTTTTGTGAGGAATGATAAGGCTTGATGATTTAGAATATTATTTCTAAGAAACGGAGAGCATAAAACAGTAAAAGAGTTCATCAAATCGAACCCTACTTCGGAAACCCAAATTTGGGATGTTTGAAGTACGTGCTAAAAAAACCGAGTCACGATCGACATTTTTTGAAAGTTTTGTGAGGAATGATAAGGCTTGATGATTTAGATATTATTTCTAAGATACGGAGTGCATAAAACTGTAAAAGAGTTCTTCAGATCGAACCCTTCTTCGGAAACCCAAACAGGGACGTTTTTAGTACGTGCTAAAAAAACCGAGTTACGGTCGACGTTTTTCGAAAGTTTTGTGAGGAATGATAAGGCTTGAGGATTTAGAATATTATTCTAAGAAACGGAGTGCATAAAACAGTAAAAGTGTTCTTCAAATCGAACCCTTCTTCGGAAACCCAAACAGAGATGTTTTTAGTACGTCCTAAAACAACCGATTCACGGTCGACGTTTTTCGAAAGTTTTGTGAGGAATGATAAGGCTTGAGGATTTAGAATATTATTTCTAAGAAACGGAGTGCATAAAACAGTAAAAGAGTTCTATAAATCGAACCGTTCTTCGGAAACCCAAAGAGGGATGTTTTTAGTACGTGCTAAAAAAACCGAGTCACGGTCGACGTTTTTCGAAAGTTTTGTGAGGAATGATAAGGCTTGATGATTTAGATATTATTTCTAAGATACGGAGTGCATAAAACTGTAAAAGAGTTCTTCAGATCGAACCCTTCTTCGGAAACCCAAACAGGGACGTTTTTAGTACGTGCTAAAAAAACCGAGTCACGGTCGACGTTTTTCGAAAGTTTTGTGAGGAATGATAAGGCTTGGTGATTTAGAATATTATTTCTAAGATACGGAGTGCATAAAACAGTAAAAGAGTTCTATAAATCGAACCGTTCTTCGGAAACCCAAAGAGGGATGTTTTTAGTACGTGCTAAAAAAACCGAGTCACGGTCGACGTTTTTCGAATGTTTTATGAGGAATGATAAGGCTTGATGATTTAGAATATTATTTCTAAGAAACGGAGTGCATAAAACAGTAAATGAGGAATGATAAGGCTTGATGATTTAGAATATTATTTCTAAGAAACGGAGTGCATAAAACAGTAAAAGAGTTCTTCAAATCGAACCCTACTTCGGAAACCCAAATTTGAGATGTTTGAAGTACGTGCTAAAAAAACCGAGTCACGATCGACATTTTTTGAAAGTTTTGTGAGGAATGATAAGGCTTGATGATTTAGATATTATTTCTAAGATACGGAGTGCATAAAACTGTAAAAGAGTTCTTCAAATCGAACCCTTCTTCAGAAACCCAAACAGGGACGTTTTTAGTACGTGCTAAAAAAACCGAGTCACGGTCGACGTTTTTCGAAANGCTTGATGATTTAGATATTATTTCTAAGATACGGAGTGCATAAAACTGTAAAAGAGTTCTTCAAATCGAACCCTTCTTCGGAAACCGAAACAGGGACGTTACGTGCTAAAAAAAACGAGTCACGGTCGACGTTTTTCGAAAGTTTTTTGAGGAATGATAAGGCTTGAGGATTTAAAATGTTATTTCGAAGAAACGGAGTGCATAAAACAGTAAAAGTTTTCTTCAAATCGAACCCTTCTACGGAAACGCAAACAGGGATGTTTTTAGTATGTCCTAAAACAACCGATTCACGGACGACGTTTTTCGAAAGTTTTGTGAGGAAAGATAAGGCTTGAGGATTTAGAATATTATTTCTAAGAAACGGAGGGAATAAAA
>NW_019275228.1:527-1855 GCF_002738345.1 Cucurbita maxima | reverse complement strand
CGTTTTTCAAAACTTTTGTGGGGAATGATTAGGATTGATGATGTAGAAATAATTTCCAACGAAAGTTGTGCATCAAAACAGTAAAAGAATCCTTCAAATCGAACCCTAATTCGAATACCCAAATCTGAGCCGTTGGAAGTATGTGGTAAAAAAACCGAGTCACGCTCGACATTTTTAAAAAGTTTTGTGGGGAATGATTATGCTTGAGGATTCAGAAAAGAGTTTCAAAGAAACGGAGTGCATAAAACAGTAAAAGTGTGCTTCAAATCGAATCCAACTTCGGAAACCCAAATCTGGAACGTTTGAAGTACGTGCTAAAAAAACCGAGTCACGGTCGACGTTTTTCAAAACTTTTGTGGGGAATGATTCGGCATAATGATTTAGAATAGAATTTCCAACAAACGGTGTGCATCAAAACCGTAAAAGAATCCTTCAAATCAAACCCTAATTCGAATACCCAAATCTGGGCCGTTTGAAGTATGTGGTAAAAAAATCGAGTCACGCTCGACATTTTTAAAAAGTTTTGTGGGGAATGATTATGCTTGAGAATTTAGAAAAGAGTTTCAAAGAAACAGAGTGCATAAAACAGTAAAAGTGTGCTTCAAATCGAATCCAACTTCAGAAACGCAAATCAAGAAACAGAGTGCATAAAACAGTAAAAGTGTGCTTCAAATCGAATCCAACTTCAGAAACGCAAATCTGGAACGTTTGAAGTACGTTATCAAAAAACCGAGTCACGGTCGACGTTTTTCAAAACTTTTGTGGGGAATGATTCGGCATAATGATTTAGAATAGAATTTCCAACAAACGGTGTGCATCAAAACCGTAAAAGAATCCTTCAAATCAAACCNTGCATCAAAACCGTAAAAGAGTCCTTCAAATCGAACCCTAATTCGAATACCCAAATCTGGGCCGTTTGAAGTATGTGGTAAAAAAATCGAGTCACGCTCGACATTTTTAAAAAGTTTTGTGGGGAATGATTATGCTTGAGGATTTAGAAAAGAGTTTCAAAGAAACGGAGTGCATAAAACAGTAAAAGTGTGCTTCAAATCGAATCCAACTTCGGAAACCCAAATCTGGGAAGTTTGAAGTACGTGCTAAAAAAACCGAGTCACGGTCGACGTTTTTCAAAACTTTTGTGGGGAATGATTCGGCATAATGATTTAGAATAGAATTTCCAACAAACGGTGTGCATCAAAACAGTAAAAGAGTCCTTCAAATCGAACCCTAATTCGAATACCCAAATCTGGGCCGTTTGAAGTATATGGTAAAAAAACCGAGTCACGCTCGACATTTTTAAAAAGTTTTGTGGGGAATGATTCGGCATA
>NW_019275228.1:0-512 GCF_002738345.1 Cucurbita maxima | reverse complement strand
CGACATTTTTAAAAAGTTTTGTGGGGAATGATTATGCTTGAGGATTTAGAAATGAGTTTCAAAGAAACGGAGTGCATAAAACAGTAAAAGTGTGCTTCAAATCGAATCCAACTTCGGAAACCCAAATTTGGGACGTTTGAAGTACGTGCTAAAAAAACGAGTCACGGTCGACGTTTTTCAAAACTTTTGTGGGGAATGATTCGGCATAATGATTTAGAATAGAATTTCCAACAAACGGTGTGCATCAAAACCGTAAAAGAATCCTTCAAATCGAACCCTAATTCGAATACCCAAATCGGGAACGTTTGAAGTACGTGCTAAAAAAACCGAGTCACGGTCGACGTTTTTCAAAACTTTTGTGGGGAATGATTCGGCATAATGATTTAGAATAGAATTTCCAACAAATGGTGTGCATCAAAACCGTAAAAGAGTCCTTCAAATCGAACCCTAATTCGAATACCCAAATCTGGGCCGTTTGAAGTATGTGGTAAAAAAACCGAGTCACGCTCGAC
>NW_019275227.1:0-1857 GCF_002738345.1 Cucurbita maxima | reverse complement strand
ATGTATTGTTTCCATCTCCAATGAATGTGAGATCTCATAATGCACCCTCCTTTGGGGCCCAGCATCCTCACTAGCACTCGTTCCTCTCTTCAATCGATGTAGGATCTCACAATCAACCCCCTTCAGGACCCCACGTTCTAGCTGGCACTCGTTTCTCTCTCTAATCAAAGTGGGATCTCAAAATCTATCCCCTTTTCAGAATCTAGCATCCTCGCTGACACTTGTTCCTCTCTCTAATCGAAATGGGATCTCACAATTCATCCCCTTCGGGGCCCAACATCCTCGCTAACACTCGTTCCTCTCTCCAATCGATGTGGGATCTCACAATCCACCCATCTTTGGGGCTCAACATTTTCACTGGCATACTGCCCGATGTCTTGCTCTGATACCATTTGTAACAGTCTAATTCTCTTTGGGCTTTCCCATTTGGGACCCCTCAAGTTTTTAAAACGTGTCTTCTAGGGATAAGTTTTCACAACCTTATAAAGAATGTTTCGTTACCTCTCCAATGAGTGTGGGATCTAACAATCCACCCTCCTTCAGTGTTCAGCATCCTCGCTAGCACTCTCTCCTCTCTCCAATATATGTGGAATCTCATAATTCATCCTCCTTCGGGGCCAACGATTGTGCAACTATAAGGGCCTTAGTACTATGGTTCTTGGTTCTTGGTTCTTATCCTTAGAACTTGAATCTTGATTCATGTTCCAGTCCTTGATGTTTGTCTTGTTCTTGGTACTTTCTAGGCTCTTGTTCAATTATTGTTTCTTTCTTCAAGGCACTCCTCCTAGAATTTACAGCACTAGCCATGTACCTGGCAACATGTGTCCAAGGCTTCATGCTTTCTGAGTGACACTGTCTTAACCTACGTCCAATGCTTCATGTGTTCCAAGCGACGTAGTCTGAACCTGCATCTTAGGGCTTGTCGTTCGATATAGTCTTAAAACATATGCCCAAGGCTTCATGTGTTCCTAGCAGCATAGTTTGAAAACTTACGCTTAAGGCTTCATGCGTTCCAAGAAGCGTAGTCTAAGTCATGAGCATGTTGTACCATGGGAGGTCTTAGGAGGTTCTAGATTCTTGGCTAAGGTAACTTACTCTCTTCTTATTCCATCGTGGCTCTAGACTACTTCCCATGATAGACCATAATGGTCACGTGATCGGTACATATATGAACATGGCATCCTACAAATCTTTGGGTACCCATAACATGGTGCAAGGCATCTCATCTAGGTGAGGGAAACGTGAGGCCAAACATGATATCCTGCAAGGAAACATGGTGCAAGGCATCCCACCTAGAAGAGGAAAACTTGGGCCTCAGAAATCACCGCGCGGTGAGAGTTCATGTGTCACTCTGGTGATTATAGTATTACCTAGCATTCTTGAGTTTTTGTGTCTGAGGACCTTGGTCCCTTATTCTTGATTGGTACCTAGCATTCTTCTTACTTTGTAATCGTAGAGCTTGTGTGATATTGTTCTTGGTTATTAACCATGTAAGTTTTTAGGGTTCTTAATTCCTTGAGGCATAAGTTGTAACATCCATTCATAATTATATGAACCCATTATAATAGCTAGCCTGAATTATTCTAGAAAATCATACATTCATAATGAATTCATCGAGAGTTCTAGAAGGGTCTTGAATCTTGAGATGTTTTCTTTAGGCGTTTCTTAGGTTTTATCTTGGTTTAGGTTCCAAGCGTGCTCTAATCAACTTCAACTCTTGAACATAGCTTCTTGTGCTTAGAAATAGTCCTTATAAAAAGTAGCAAGTTATTTGAAAGGCCTATGACCTTGAATTATCATAATAGTCCTGGGAGAATTTTGGTCATTTTACCTCTAATTCTTGGATTTTCTACTTAA
>NW_019275226.1:0-1857 GCF_002738345.1 Cucurbita maxima | reverse complement strand
CCCTGTTTGGGTTTCCGAAGAAGGGTTCGATTTGAAGAACACTTTTACTGTTTTATGCACTCCGTTTCTTAGAAATAATATTTTAAATCCTCAAGCCTTATCATTCCTCAAAAAACTTTCGAAAAACTTCGACCGTGACTCGTTTTTTTTAGCACGTAACGTCCCTGTTTGGGTTTCTGAAGAAGGGTTCGATTTGAAGAACTCTTTTACAGTTTTATGCACTCCGTATCTTAGAAATAATATCTAAATCATCAAGCCTTATCATTCCTCACAAAACTTTCAAAAAATGTCGATCGTGACTCGGTTTTTTTAGCACGTACTTCAAACATCCCAAATTTGGGTTTCCGAAGTAGGGTTCGATTTGAAGAACTCTTTTACTGTTTTATGCACTCCGTTTCTTAGAAATAATATTCTAAATCCTCAAGCCTTATCATTCCTCACAAAACATTCGAAAAACGTCGACCGTGACTCGGTTTTTTTAGCACGTACTAAAAACATCCCTCTTTGGGTTTCCGAAGAACGGTTCGATTTATAGAACTCTTTTACTGTTTTATGCACTCCGTATTCTAGAAATAATATAATAAATCATCAAGCCTTATCATTCCTCACAAAACTTTCAAAAAACGTCGATCGTAACTCGGATTTTTTAACAAGTACTTCAAACTTCCCAAATTTGGGTTTCCGAAGTAGGGTTCGATTTGAAGAACTCTTTTACTGTTTTAAGCACTACATTTCTTAGAAATAATATTCTAAATCATCAAGCCTTATCATTCCCACCAAAAATTTCGAAAAACGTCGACTGTGACTCAGTTTTTTTAGCACGTACTAACAAGTTCCCTGTTTGGGTTTCCGAAGAAGGGTTCGATTTGAAGAACTCTTTTAATGTTTTATTCCCTTCGTTTCTTAGAAATAATATTCTAAATCCTCAAGCCTTATCATTCCTCACAAAACTTTCGAAAAACGTCGATCGTGACTCGGTTTTTTTAGGACGTACTAAAAACATCACTGTTTGGGTTTCCGAAGAAGGGTTCGATTTGAAGAACTCTTTTACAGTTTTATGCACTCCGTTTCTTAGAAATAATATCTAAATCATCAAGCCTTATCATTCCTCACAAAACTTTCAAAAAACGTCGATCGTGACTCGGTTTTTTAGCACGTACTTCAAACTACAAAAATATGGGTTTCCGAAGTAGGGTTCGATTTGAAGAACTCTTTTACTGTTTTATGCACTCCGTTTCTTAGAAATAATATTTTAAATCATCAAGCCTTATCATTCCTAACAAAAATTTCGAAAAACGTCGACTGTGACTCGGTTTTTTTAGCATGTACTAACAAGTTCCCTGTTTGGGTTTCCGAAGAAGGGTTCGATTGGAAGAACTCTTTTACTGTTTAATGCACTCTGTTTCTTAGAAATAATACTCTAAATCATCAAGCCTTATCATTCCTACCAAAAATTTCGAAAAACGTCGACTGTGACTCGGTTTTTTTAGCACGTACTAACAAGTTCCCTGTTTGGGTTTCCGAAGAAGGGTTCGATTTGAAGAACTCTTTTACTGTTTTATGCACTCCGTTTCTTAAAAATAATATTCTAAATCCTCAAGNAAACTTTCGAAAAACGTCGACCGTGACTCGGTTGTTTTAGGACGTACTAAAAACATCCCTGTTTGGGTTTCCGAAGAAGGGTTCGATTTGAAAAACACTTTTACTGTTTTATGCACTCCGTTTCTTAAAAATAATATTCTAAATCCTCAAGCCTTATCATTCCTCACAAAACTTTCGAAAAACGTCGACCGTGACTCGGTTTTTTTAGCATGTACTAAAAACGTCCCTATTTGGTTTTCCGAAGAAGGGTTCGAT
>NW_019275225.1:0-1857 GCF_002738345.1 Cucurbita maxima | reverse complement strand
AATACAAAAACATAATGTAAAAAATATTTTCGCATAAAGTAGTTACATCATGCATATTCTAGTGACTCTAAGTCCCTAGAAAACGGGTCATTACATATAATCTACACTTGGACTTTCTATAACTTAGTGAAAAACCCGTGGCAACTCGCTCGACCAAGGATTCGATTACCGCCTACAAGTAGGTTACTTATTTAGTTGCACTAGATATTACTTTTCCTTTTAGGGTGATCACTAATTGTTAGTTAAGGTCACAGAGGAGGGTCGTCTCGAGCCGTCAGTTCTATGTGTACAAGTTGTTGTCCATAGTTTTTCGAATCTCGTTCCAATTTTTATCAAAATTTTTCTTTGTCACGTCAGTTCTATTTGTTACGAGTTGTTGTACTTAGTTTTCGAAACTTGTTCCAAATTTTATGAATTTTTTTCTGTGTCACGATGTGTCATGAATAATGGATTTGAAGTCTTGAAAATTGAGTTATTATAGTTGTGCTTTGAAGTCTTTAAAATTGAGTTATTACAGTTGTGCCCTATTTAGCTTATCTAAGCTATTCCCGACCATTGGTGCCACGTAGTTTAACTCTTCTAAGCATACCAGAAATGAGGTAATTTAGTTATGCACTTACCATTTCCCCTACTATCGATTCAAATTGCAATAGGTGAGTTGACGAATATGTAATATATGACTATATGGCATATATGACTCCTGAAAGATCAAATGATTTGCAACTCGAGATTAGTTGTCAAATATCTTACAAGAAGACCAAAACATGCCAAATATATATATATATATTATGAGTAGTAGGTAGAGTACACAGTTTCTTTGAAGGGTTATGTCAAGGACGCCTATATATTCCAACAATTGAGGAATTATGGAATGAGATATTGTTGGAGGCTCACAACTCACCATTTGTTATGCACCCAGGCGGTACAGAAAATCACAGTGTCCTTGAAATTCGGGCGTAAGGGTAAACTTGAAGAACACTAAATTTCTTAGATGCTTGGAAAATCATGTCGTGATAATTGTATTTTTATTTTACCTTTATTTAAATTGTCAGACGTGGGATTTGAACCCATGCCCTTTGATCCCGCATGGGTTTGAGAGAAGAATGAAGAATAACTTATGAGTGTCTGTAAACATCTCTCTAGTAGCATGTTGTAGAACTATGATTCTGACGACGATTTGTTATGAGTAAAAATGGACAATATTTTTTAGCGGCTGAAAATGGGAACGAAGCATTCCTTAGAAGAGTGTGGAAACCTCTCCCTAATAGACTTGTTTTAGAATTGTGAGACTGATGATGATACGTAATGGGCAAAAGTGGACAATATTTGTTAGCGGTGGGTTTAGGCTATTACAAAAGATATCAAAGTTAGTCACAAAGCGGTGTGCCAGCGAAGACGCCGACCCCCAAGGAGAGTGGATTGTGAGATCCAACATTGGTTGGAGAGGAGATGAAACATTTCTTATAAGGGTCTGGTGAGCTTGAGCTATTACAAACAATTACCTCGAACAGCACAGTTAGTTAGAGTGTGTGGCTGTTAACCACAAGGTCGAAGGTTTAAACCCTCATTCTAGTGTTGGGAATAAGCTTACCATGAATTGAAGGTAAATTAGAGGTGACTTATTTGATTAATCCTTCTAGTGTTGGGAATAAGCTTACCATGAATTGAGGGTAAAAATTAGAGGTGACTTGTTTGATTAATTGTGAGCTCAGCGGCAAGAATAAGCTTATTATGAATTGAAGGTAAATTAGAGGTGACTTGTTTGATTAATTGTCGGCGCATGCCTAGTGACGGTTACAAGTGTCATACCTTTTGATTGTTATATTTTCTTATTATGTTATGACTTGTTGTAATGAT
>NW_019275224.1:0-1857 GCF_002738345.1 Cucurbita maxima | reverse complement strand
TTAGTCTTGATGATTTAGAATAGAATGTCAAAGAAACGGAGTGTAGAAAAATAGTACTTAAAATCGAAACCCTAATTTCTGAACCCTAATCCAGGAAGTTTGAGCCACGTGATAAAAAAACTGAGTATTGGTCGGCGTTTTTCGAAATTCCTGCTCGGAGTGATCGGGAATAATGATTTAGAATAGAATTTTGAAGAAATGGAGTGCATAAAATAGTAAAAGAGTGCTTTAAATCGATTCCCTAACCTGGTTACTTTGAAGTACGTGCTAAAAAAACTGTGTCACAGTCGACGTTTCTCGAAACTTTTGTTGGGAATGTTTAGTTTAGTCTTGATGATTTAGAATAGAATGTCAAAGAAACGGAGTGTAGAAAAATAGTACTTAAAATCGAAACCCTAATTTCTGAACCTTAATCCAGGAAGTTTGAGCCACGTGATAAAAAAACTGAGTAGTGGTCGGCGTTTTTCGAAATTCCTACTCGGAGTGATCGGGAATAATGATTTAGAATAGAATTTTGAAGAAATGGAGTGCATAAAACAGTAAAAGAGTGCTTTAAATCGATTCCCTAACCTGGTTACTTTGAAGTACGTGCTAAAAAAACTGTGTCACGGTGGACGTTTCTCGAAACTTTTGTTGGGAATGTTTAGTTTAGTCTTGATGATTTAGAATAGAATGTCAAAGAAACGGAGTGTAGAAAAATAGTACTTAAAATCGAAACCCTAATTTCTGAACCCTAATCCAGGAAGTTTGAACCACGTGATAAAAAAACTGAGTAGCGGTCGGCGTTTTTCGAAATTCCTGCTCGGAGTGATCGGGAATAATGATTTAGAATAGAATTTTGAAGAAATGGAGTGCATAAAATAGTAAAAGAGTGCTTTAAATCGATTCCCTAACCTAGTTACTTTGAAGTACGTGCTAAAAAAACTGTGTCACAGTCGACGTTTCTCGAAACTTTTGTTGGGAATGTTTAGTTTAGTCTTGATGATTTAGAATAGAATGTCAAAGAAACAGAGTGTAGAAAAATAGTACTTAAAATCGAAACCCTAATTTCTGAACCCTAATCCAGGAAGTTTGAACCACGTGATAAAAAAACTGAGTAGCGGTCGGCGTTTTTGAAAATTCTTGCTCGGAGTGATCGGGAATAATGATTTATAATAGAATTTTGAAGAAATGGAGTTCATAAAACAGTAACAGAGTGCTTTAAATCGATTCCCTAACCTGGTTACTTTGAAGTACGTGCTAAAAAAACTGTGTCACGGTCGACGTTTCTCGAAACTTTTGTTGGGAATGTTTAGTTTAGTCTTGATGATTTAGAATAGAATGTCAAAGAAACGGAGTGTAGAAAAATAGTACTTAAAATCGAAACCCTAATTTCTGAACCCTAATCTAGGAAGTTTGAACCACGTGATAAAAAAACTGAGTAGCGGTCGGCGTTTTTCGAAATTCCTGCTCGGAGTGATCGGGAATAATGATTTAGAATAGAATTTTGAAGAAATGGAGTGCATAAAACAGTAAAAGAGTGCTTTAAATCGATTCCCTAACCTGGTTAGTTAGAAGTACGTGCTAAAAAAACTGTGTCACGGTGGACGTTTCTCGAAACTTTTGTTGGGAATGTTTAGTTTAGTCTTGATGATTTAGAATAGAATGTCAAAGAAACGGAGTGTAGAAAAATAGTACTTAAAATCGAAACCCTAATTTCTGAACCCTAATCCAGGAAGTTTGAGCCACGTGATAAAAAAACTGAGTAGTGGTCGGCGTTTTTCGAAATTCCTTCTCGGAGTGATCGGGAATAATGATTTAGAATAGAATTTTGAAGAAATGGAGTGCATAAAACAGTAAAAGAGTGCTTTAAATCGA
>NW_019275223.1:0-1858 GCF_002738345.1 Cucurbita maxima | reverse complement strand
TGCACGAGGTAATCTGTGCAAGAACCAACGGACTACGGTCACTCAAAATACTTTGGGACACACCAATGAGGAGGGGATGTCGCCTACAGTTTGATGACCGAGCATCAAGCCTACAGACCCAAGCAACAAAATCGCCACTCATGCGCCGTACGCTAAAACGACCTTGGACGACGATTGACTATTCACACCCACCGCGAGCGGGGGTTCAAAATCATCATTCGAAGCCAAGCCCAAAGCGTCGTGCGCGGTCAGGCCATCAACCATCCTAGAGACGGCCCGAGTTTGAAGGAAGCATCGAAACCATCCGTGCAAAGCGAGGCTCACGTCGCACGCACGAAGGCACTTGACACCGCCCAACCGTGCACGTTCTGCCAACACGCAACCTTCAAAACATAGGGCTGCCCCAAGGATGGCCCGACGGCGTCACCACAACGCCGCACGCTCGACGAGGCTCATGTTGGACGCCCGAAGGAACCCAACTCCACCCCACCTTGCACGCTTTGTCGTCGTTCCGACCATCCACCATCCCGAAGGCAGCACAAGTTGGAAGGCCACATTCCATGCCCAACTAGTCTCATGTCGCACGCCCAAAGGCACCCGATTCCAACCAGCCGAACATGTTCTGGCACCACACGCCTTCAAAAATAGGGCTGCCCCAAGGATGGCCCGACGGCGTCACCACAACGCCGCACGCTCGACGAGGCTCATGTTGGACGCCCGAAGGCACCCAACTCCACCCCACCTTGCATGTTTCATCATCGTACCGGCAGACATCCACGGTCCTCACACCAGAGAATCCCAGTTTAGAAGGCAACATTGCAACGTCCCGCGCTCGACGAGGCTCATGTTGGGCGCCCGAAGGCACCCAGCTCCACCCCACCTTGCATGTTTCATCATCGTACCGGCAGACATCCACGGTCCTCACACCAGAGAATCCCAGTTTAGAAGGCAACATTGCAACGTCCCGCGCTCGACGAGGCTCATGTTGGGCGCCCGAAGGCACCCAGCTCCACCCCACCTTGCATGTTTCATCATCGTACCGGCAGACATCCACGGTCCTCACACCAGAGAATCCCAGTTTAGAAGGCAACATTGCAACGTCCCGCGCTCGACGAGGCTCATGTTGGACGCCTGAAGGCACCCAACTCCCCCCCACCTTGCACGCTTTGTCGTCGTTCCGACCATCCACCATCCCGAAGGCAGCACAAGTTAGAAGGCGACATTCCATGCCCAACTAGTCTCATGTCGCACGCCCACGGTCGTTTGACTCCGCCCCACCAAGCTTGTTCTGCCACCACGCAGCCTTCCGAACACAGGGCTGGCCCGAGGAAGGGAGGCATGCCACAACGACGTCCCACACTCAACGAGGTTCATGCCGCACGCCCGAAGGCACCCGGCTCCACCCCACCTTGCATGTTTCATCATCGTACCGGCAGACATCCACGGTCCTCACACCAGAGAATCCCAGTTTAGAAGGCAACATTGCAACGTCCCGCGCTCGACGAGGCTCATGTCGCACGCCCAAAGGCACCCGATTCCAACCAGCCGAACATGTCCCTGGCACCACAGGCCTTCAAAACATCGGGCTGCCCCAAGGATGGCCCGATGGCGTCACCACAACGCCGCACGCTCGAAGAGGCTCATGTTGGACGCCCGAAGGCACCCAACTCCACCCCACCTTGCACGCTTTGTCGTCGTTCCGACCATCCACCATCCCGAAGGCAGCCCAAGTTAGAAGGCAACATCGCAACAGTCCCATCTCAACAAGGATCACGTTGCACGCCCGAAGTCGCGACCGACAAATACCTCGAACCCGCAAGTTTCGCCACCGCACCGCCGCCGTCAACCGCCGTCGTCC
>NW_019275222.1:832-1857 GCF_002738345.1 Cucurbita maxima | reverse complement strand
TCCTCACAAAACTTTCGAAAAACGTCGATCGTGACTCGGTTTTTTTAGCACGAACTTCAAACTTTTCAGATTTGGGTTGCCGAAGAAGGGTTCGATTTGAAGAACTCTTGTACTGTTTTATGCACTCCGTTTCTTAGAAATTATATTCTAAATCATCAAGCCTTATCATTCCTCACAAAACTTTCGAAAAACGTCGATCGTGATTCGGTTTTTTAGCACGTACTTCAAACTTCCCAGATTTGGGTTTTCGAAGTAGGGTTCGATTTGAAGAACTCTTTTACTGTTTTATGCACTCCGTTTCTTTGAAATAATATTCTAAATCATGAAGCCTTATCATTCCTCACAAAACTTTCGAAAAACGTCGATCGTGACTCGGATTTTTAACACGTACTTCAATCTTCCATGATTTGGGTTGCCGAAGAAGGGTTCGATTTGAAGAACTCTGTTGACGGTTTTATGCACTCCGTTTCTTTGAAATAATATTCTAAATCATGAAGCCTTATCATTCCTCACAAAAGTTTCGAAAAACGTCGATCGTGACTCGGTTTTTTTAGCACGAACTTCAAACTATCCAGATTTGGGTTTTCGTAGTAGGGTTCGATTTGAAGAACTCTGTTGACGGTTTTATGCACTCCGTTTCTTAGAAATAATATTCTAAATCATCAAGCCTTATCATTCCTCACAAAACTTTCGAAAAACGTCGATCGTGACTCGGTTTTTTTAGCACGAACTTCAAACTATCCAGATTTGGGTTTCCGTAGTAGGGTTCGATTTGAAGAACTCTTTTACTGTTTTATGCACTCCGTTTCTTAGAAATAATATTCTAAATCATCAAGCCTTATCATTCCTCACAAAACTTTCGAAAAACGTCGATCGTGACTCGGTTTTTTTAGCACGTACTTCAAACTTTCCAGATTTGGGTTGCCGAAGAAGGGTTCGATTTGAAGAAGTCTTGTACTGTTTTATGCTCTCCGTTTCTTAGAAATAATATTCTAAATCATCAAGCCTTATCATTCCTCACAAAA
>NW_019275222.1:0-533 GCF_002738345.1 Cucurbita maxima | reverse complement strand
TTTCTGAGAAATAATATTCTAAATCATCAAGCCTTATCATTCCTCACAAAACTTACGAAAAACGTCGATCGTGACTCGGATTTTTAACACGTACTTCAATCTTCCATGATTTGGGTTGCCGAAGAAGGGTTCGATTTGAAGAACTCTTGTACTGTTTTATGCACTCTGTTTCTTAGAAATAATATTCTAAATCATCAAGCCTTATCATTCCTCACAAACTTTCGACAAACGTCGATCGTGACTCGGTTTTTTTAGCACGAACTTCAAACTATCCAGATTTGGGTTTTCGTAGTAGGGTTCGATTTGAAGAACTCTTTTACTGTTTTATGCACTCCGTTTCTTAGAAATAATATTCTAAATCATCAAGCCTTATCATTCCTCACAAAACTTTCGAAAAACGTCGATTGTGACTCGGTTTTTTTAGCACGAACTTCAAACTATCCAGATTTGGGTTTTCGTAGTAGGGTTCGATTTGAAGAACTCTTTTACTATTTTATGCACTCCGTTTCTTAGAAATAATATTCTAAATCATC
>NW_019275221.1:0-1793 GCF_002738345.1 Cucurbita maxima | reverse complement strand
TTAATCCTTTTTTAACTGAAAAATCTAAAACGCGCCTTTTCTTTGACGTTTTAAAGTTCGTTTTTAAAATGGTCCAAAACTAATATAAAAATTTATGGTAAATTAATAAAATACCCATAAAATTTAACATTATCTTAAAAAAAAAAAAAATACTTTTATAATTAATTTTAAATGAAAATTGTTAATATTGGTTCTTAAAAATATCTTAAAATTTTTAATATATTTAAAAAATATTCTTAAAATTTTTAAAGTTTCATTAACATCCTCCAATTTTAAAAAAATACGCTTTTATTCACTGTATTTAAAAAATACTATAAAATTTTAAAGAAGTAGTTTTATCACTTTTTACTTATATAAAAAAGTAAAAAAAATTTATAACCATTCATATATGGACAAAAATCATCTATCTACTCCTCATAGATTAGCTCGAAGGATTAGTGCCCGACTAGTCGAAAATCAAAGTTTATCAAAAGCTTGATCTAAAATTATTGAAAAATTAGCCTTTTATGATTACATCGGGAGTAATCTCGCAAAAAGGTGGATTATTCAGAGCAGGTTCCAATAGACAATGGGGATGGAATAGAGGTTGGATAGTTACTTTTTGTCCGCCACCGTATACCGATCTTTTTTGAAACATTTCCAGTTATTTTAGTAGTTGACGATGGAATTATTAGAGCTGATGTCAAAGTCGACGATGGAATTGTTAGAGCTGATGTCAAACTTTTTAATGTGACTGTTCAAATTTNTTTTTTTTTTTTTTTTTTTTTTTTTTTTTTTTTTTTTTTTTTTTTTTATAATTTATATTTTAAACCCTTTAAATTTAAAAGATGTTTTTACCCATTTTGAAAACTATTTCCACTCTTTTTTAAAATAAAATATTAACAGAGTATTTTTAGATTATTTTTTTTTAATTTAAGAGTATTTTTAAAATTTTTGAAAATTTAGAAATATTTTTTTAAAAAAGGTGTAAAGTTCCAAGTGTATTTTTATTAATTTAGTCAAAATTTTAATAATTAAAGTTGAATATGGCAAGCAAAAAACAACCATTGAAAAGGAGAGAAGGGGAAGAAAACTGTTTAATTTGTTCAATCTTTGATAAGAAACTGCTTTAGGAACTACAACAAAAAAGATGAAACAGTTCAAAAGTTTGGCCTTGGGACATCACTTATCCATTTCAACAACAAATGCTACGTAGTAAATTTAAGAACACTGATAAAGCAAGGGTTATTTATGCAGGTTGTACGAGTACCTAAGCATATAAATCGATGCCCCAGAACTTTGCGGGTTGGTTCGTTCGATATTTCCTATCGATTCCATTGATTAGATCCATGTCCTCTATTGCAAGCTCAAAATCAAATACCTGGAAATTCTCTTTCAATCTCTCAGGTTTTGACGTCTTCGGAATCACGACGGTGTTCCTTTGGATTCCCCACCTGAGGGCAATTTGAGCAGCAGTCTTCCCATGTTTCTTGGCGAGACCCTGTCACAAAAGAGGGTCCCATGTTAAAAATCACGACTCTCCACAATAGTATGATATTGTCCACTTTGAACATACGGCTTTGTTTTGGGCTTCCCCAAATGGCCTCATACCAATGGAGATGTATTCCTTACTTATAAACCCATGATTATTCCATAAATTAACCAACGTGAGCCTCCCTCCCAACAATACTAACAATACTCGAACACACCCAGATAAGAATTGTGTGGAAATTTGAATATTGAAACTGCGAAGTATTGATCTCAGTTGCTCATGAAAGAAGGGAAGAGCAGCTAGCTTACTTGAAGAACTGGAT
>NW_019275220.1:0-1881 GCF_002738345.1 Cucurbita maxima | reverse complement strand
AAATACACGTCAATTATCGTTAAATTGTTCTTATTTTATCATCTGCATTAAAACTGGAAACTAATTAGTGGGATGTTGGGATTTATCCCATTTTCTTAGCCAAAGAATATATTCTTATTTTTTAAAAAAAAAAAAAATCTGATCCAATCTTATTTATTGATTAGACATTGGAATATAAACCAATCTTTTTCAATGCTTACACACCACATTACCGTTGATATATTGTTGCATAATTCCCACGAATTTCCCAATAAATCTTCTCGTGACGCTCACGTGGGCCCTACAAATTCCCTTTTTTTTCTTTTATTGTTTATACTTTTAATTTCTTTACCTTGTATATTAAATAAATAAATAAACAAATATTTAAATATTATTGTTCTGATTATTTTAATATTCTAAATATTTATGTTTACAAATAGTCCAGCATACATAAATAAACGCAAGTAAATTATATATATATATATATATGTATATATATGTATGTATGTATGTATATATGTATGTATGTATATATATGTATACATGTCGTGGTGCTCGACTCTTGGTCTAAGGAGTAGAGACAAAATAAAAAAGATGTTCATATTCATTTTTTTTCATTTTCGAGAATAATATCATCATAAAATCTTTTATCTTTCTTATTTAAATTATATTTTTTTAAAGAGCATAAAACTTTATACTTTTGGAGATAGTTATCAGTATAACGACCTGACTTTTACAAGGGCTTTTCAAAATTTGATCGAGTTATAAATAATTAAAATATGAAGGCTTTCGAAGCAAATTAGGATTAAATTTGGAATAATTAAGCCTAAAAAAACATAAATCCTTCCGATTTCAAAATGAAATAATGTTGGCATAAAATGTAAAAAAGAATGGGAAAACCTATGTGAAAATAAAACTCTATCGAATTCTTCGTGGTTTCTATAACAAAGATTGTCGGTCGCCTAGATGCTCGAAAAATAAAAAGTTNGGAAAATGCAATTATTGATGGGTGAACGACGGGATCTGATTGTTGGTTTGCTTCAGAAAGCAAAAATTAGGTTATGTTTGAAAGATGTCGGATTTCGGAAAAGTGAGACGAATAATTCTAGAACAAAATGATCTTAGCTAGAACAACATGGTCTTAAACAATTTGTTTCAGATCCCTTGTTGATAAGAGTCAAACACTTGTTAGTTTGTGTCGAAAACGTTCCAACTCATATATCTGAATTTGAACAGTGTTCGTAAACAAATTCGAAATTATCCGATTTATGTGTCATATTCAAAACAAGCCAACACAGTTAAAAAAAAAAAAAAAAACGTACTAGAAGAGAAAAATTATGATACCGTTGTTTAAACATGTTGTCTAGGGTGGAGGTTACATCTCTCATATCATTGCTGTTATTCAAAATCGATCAAAGGTGCACACGCGCTAGGTTAGATCACCATCACACAGTGAGTACTATTAAAGTCTTAAGACTAATAATCAACTTAAACCGATCAAATTTAATATAAATTAAATTAAATAATTAAATATAATTAGATCCTTGATTATATCTATAGATGTGACTAGTAACTATTAAACTTACAAGATATCACTACTAACTTCTTTAAAACGATTTTATAACGGCTTTAAAATAATTTTTAATATTTAAAACTCTTTTAAAACTATTTTAGTCAACTAATTAGTCAATAATATTCTCCATTAATCAACAATTAACCCATCAAAATAACCTTCTAAAAAAAATTTTTTTTTTTTTTTTGGTAAAAATCAATTTATATCAATGAGAGGATATTAATTTACACCTTTTTGTCGTTTATGCATTAATTATCACATGAACATAGATTTCTACAAAAAAAAATCTAGACCCATCATTTGAAAAATTACGAGTAAAATTAAAATAT
>NW_019275219.1:1374-1861 GCF_002738345.1 Cucurbita maxima | reverse complement strand
CACGATTTGGGTTTCCGAAGTAGGGTTCGATTTGAAGAACTCTATTGACGGTTTGATGCACTCCGTTTGTTAGAAAGAATATTCTAAAAGATCAAGCCTTATCATTCCTCACAAAACTTTCGAAAAACGACGATCGTAACTCGGTTTTTTTAGCACGTACTTCAAACTTCCACGATTTGGGTTTCCGAAGTAGGGTTCGATTTGAAGAACTCTATTGACGGTTTGATGCACTCCGTTTGTTAGAAAGAATATTCTAAATGATCAAGCCATATCATTCCTCACAAAACTTTCGTAAAACGACGATCGTGACTAGGTTTTTTTAGCACTTACTTCAAACTTCCACGATTTGGGTTTCCGAAGTAGGGTTCGATTTTAAGAACTCTGTTGACGGTTTTATGCTCTCTGTTTCCTAGATATAATATGATAAATCATCAAAACTTATCATTCCTCACAAAACTTTCGTAAAACGACGATCGTGACTAGGTTT
>NW_019275219.1:0-1110 GCF_002738345.1 Cucurbita maxima | reverse complement strand
AACTTCCACGATTTGGGTTTCCAAGTAGGGATCGATTTGAAGAACTCTGTTGACAGTTTTATGCACTCTGTTTCTTAGAAATAATATGATAAATCATCGAGCCTTATCATTCCTCAAAAAACTTTTGAAAAACGACGATCGTAACTCGGTTTTTTTAGCACGTACTTCAAACTTCCACGATTTGGGTTTCCGAAGTAGAGTTCGATTTGTAGAACTCTGTTGACGGTTTTATGCTCTCTGTTTCCTAGAAATAATATGATAAATCATCAAAACTTATCATTCCTCACAAAACTTTCGTAAAACGACGATCGTGACTAGGTTTTTTTAGCACGTACTTCAAATTTCCCAGATTTGGGTTTCGGAAGTAGGGTTCGATTTGAAGAACTCTATTGACGGTTTTATGCACTCCGTTTCTTAGAAATAATATGATAAATGATCAAGCCTTATCATTCCTCACAAAACTTTCGAAAAACGACGATCGTGACTCGGTTTTTTTAGCACGTACTTCAAATTTCCCAGATTTTGGTTTCCAAAGTAGGGTTCGATTTGAAGAACTCTTTTGACGGTTTTATGCTCTCCGTTTCTTAGAAATAATATTCTAAATCATCAAGCCTTATCATTCCTCACAAAACTTTCAAAAAACGACGATCGTGACTCGGTTTTTTTAGCACGTACTTCAAACTTCCCAGATTTTGGTTTCCGAAGTAGGGTTCGATTTGAAGAACTCTGTTGACGGTTTTATGCACTTCGTTTCCTAGAAATAATATGATAAATCATCAAGCCTTATCATTCCTCACAAAACTTTCGTAAAACGACGATCGTGACTAGGTTTTTTTAGCACGTACTTCAAATTTCCCAGATTTGGGTTTCCAAAGTAGGGTTCGATTTTAAGAACTCTGTTGACGACTTTATGCACTCCGTTTCTTAGAAATAATATGATAAATAATCAAGCCTTATCATTCCACACAAAACTTTCGAAAAATGACGATCGTGACTCGGTTTTTTTAGCACCTACTTCAAACTTCCACGATTTGGGTTTCCAAGTAGGGATCGATTTGAAGAACTCTGTTGACAGTTTTATGCACTCTGTTTCTTAGAAATAATATGATA
>NW_019275218.1:515-1861 GCF_002738345.1 Cucurbita maxima | reverse complement strand
ATAATTTCGAAGAAACAGAGTGCATAAAACAGTAAAAAAATGCTTCAAATCGAACCCTAATTCGGAAACCCAAATCTGGGACTTTTGAAGTTTGTGCTAAAAAAACCGAGCCACGGTCGACGTTTTTCGAAAGTTTTGTGAGGAATGATTAGGCTTGATGATTTAGAATATAATTTCGAAGAAACAGAGTGCATAAAACAGTAAAAAAATGCTTCAAATCGAACCCTAATTCGGAAACCGAAATCTGGGACTTTTGAAGTTTGTGCTAAAAAAACCGAGCCACGGTCGACGTTTTTCGAAAGTTTTGTGAGGAATGATTAGGCTTGATGATTTAGAATATAATTTCGAAGAAACAGAGTGCATAAAATAATATAAGAGTGCTTCGAAACGAACCCTACTTAAGAATCCCAAATATGAGACGTTTGAAGTTTCTGCTAAAAAAACCGAGTCACGGTCGACGTTTTTCGAAAGTTTTGTGAGGAATGATTAGGCTTGATGATTTAGAATATAATTTCGAAGAAACAGAGTGCATAAAACAGTAAAAAAATGCTTCAAATCGAACCCTACTTCGGAAACTAAAATCTGGGACGTTTGAAGTTTGTGCTAAAAAAACCGAGTCACGGTCGACGTTTTTCGAAAGTTTTGTGAGGAATGATTAGGCTTGATGATTTAGAATATAATTTCGAAGAAACAGAGTGCATAAAACAGTAAAAAAATGCTTCAAATCGAACCCTACTTCGGAAACTCAAATCTGGGACGTTTGAAGTTTGTGCTAAAAAAACCGAGTCACGGTCGACAATTTTCGAAAGTTTTGTGAGGAATGATTAGGCTTGATGATTTAGAATATAATTTCGAAGTTACAGAGTGCATAAAACAGTAAAAAAATGCTTCAAATCGAACCCTAATTCGGAAACCCAAATCTGGGACGTTTGAAGTTTGTGCTAAAAACGGTCGACGTTTTTCGAAAGTTTTGTGAGGAATGATTAGGCTTGATGATTTAGAATATAATTTCGAAGAAACAAAGTGCATAAAACAATAAAAAAATGCTTCAAATCGAACCCTAATTCGGAAACCCAAATCTGGGACGTTTGAAGTTTGTGCTAAAAAAACCGAGCCCCGGTCGACGTTTTTCAAAAGTTTTGTGAGGAATGATTAGGCTTGATGATTTAGAATATAATTTCGAAGAAACAGAGTGCATAAAACAGTAAAAAAATGCTTTAAATCGAACCCTACTTCGGAAACTCAAATCTGGGACGTTTGAAGTTTGTGCTAAAAAAACCGAGTCACGGTCGACGTTTTTCGAAAGTTTTGTGAGGAATGATTAGGCTTGATGATTTAGAATATAA
>NW_019275218.1:0-255 GCF_002738345.1 Cucurbita maxima | reverse complement strand
AGAATCCCAAATATGGGACGTTTGAAGTTTGTGCTAAAAAAACCGAGTCACGGTCGACGTTTTTCGAAAGTTTTGTGAGGAATGATCAGGCTTGATGATTTAGAATATAATTTCGAGGAAACAGAGTTCATAAAAAAGTAAAAAAATGCTTCAAATCGAACCCTACTTCGGAAACCCAAATCTGGGACGTTTGAAGTTTGTGCTAAAAAAACCGAGTCACGGTCGACGTTTTTCGAAAGTTTTGTGAGGAATGAT
>NW_019275217.1:0-1862 GCF_002738345.1 Cucurbita maxima | reverse complement strand
GTTTTTCGAAAGTTTTGTGAGGAATGATAAGGCTTGAAGATTTAGAATATTATTTCTAAGAAACGGAGTGCATAAAACAGTAAAAGAGTTATTCAAATCGAACCCTACTTCGGAAACCCAAATCTGGAAAGTTTGAAGTACGTGCTAAAAAAACCGAGTCACGATCGACGTTTTTCGAAAGTTTTGTGAGGAATGGTAAGGCTTGATGATTTAGAATATTATTTCTGTGAAACGGAGAGCATAAAACAGTAAAAAAGTTCTTCAAATCGAACCCTACTTCAGAAACCCAAATCTGGAAAGTTTGAAGTACGTGCTAAAAAAACCGAGTCACGATCGACGTTTTTCGAAAGTTTTGTGATGAATGATAAGGCTTGATGATTTAGAATATTATTTCTAAGAAACGGAGAGCATAAAACAGTAAAAGAGTTCTTCAAATCGAACCCTACTTCGGAAACCCAAATCTGGGAAGTTTGAAGTACGTGCTAAAAAAACCGAGTCACGATAGACGTTTTTCGAAAGTTTTTTGAGGAATGATAAGGCTTGATGATTTAGAATATTATTTCTAAGAAACGGTGAGCATAAAATAGTAAAACAGTTCTTCAAATCGAACCCTACTTCGAAAACCCAAATCAGGGAAGTTTGAAGTACGTGCTAAAAAAACCGAGTCACGATAGACGTTTTTCGAAAGTTTTTTGAGGAATGATAAGGCTTGATGATTTAGAATATTATTTCTAAGAAACGGAGAGCATAAAACAGTAAAAGAGTTCTTCAAATCGAACCCTACTTCGAAAACCCAAATCTGGGAAGTTAGAAGTCTGTGGTAAAAAAATCGAGTCACGATCGACGTTTTTCGAAACTTTTGTGAGGAATGATAAGGCTTGATGATTTAGAATATTATTTCTAAGAAACGGAGTGCATAAAACAGTAAAAGAGTTCTTCAAATCGAACCCTACTTCGGAAACCCAAATCTGGGAAGTTTGAAGTACGTGCTAAAAACACCGAGTCACGATAGACGTTTTTCGAAAGTTTTTTGAGGAATGATAAGGCTTGATGATTTACAATATTATTTCTAAGAAACGGAGAGCATAAAACAGTAAAACAGTTCTTCAAATCGAACCCTACTTCGGAAACCCAAATTTGGGAAGTTTGAAGTATGCGCTAAAAAAACCGAGTCACGATAGATGTTTTTCGAAAGTTTTTTGAGGAATGATAAGGCTTGATGATTTACAATATTATTTCTAAGAAACGGAGAGCATAAAACAGTAAAACAGTTCTTCAAATCGAACCCTACTTCGGAAACCCAAATCTATGAAGTTTGAAGTACGTGCTAAAAACACCGAGTCACGATATACGTTTTTCGAAACTTTTTTGAGGAATGATAAGGCTTGATGATTTAGAATATTATTTCTAAGAAACGGTGAGCATAAAACAGTAAAACAATTCTTCAAATCGAACCCTACTTCGGCAACCCAAATCAGGGAAGTTTGAAGTACGTGCTAAAAAAACGGAGTCACGATAGACGTTTTTCGAAAGTTTTTTGAGGAATGATAAGGCTTGATGATTTAGAATATTATTTCTAAGAAACAGTGAGCATAAAACAGTAAAACAGTTCTTCAAATCGAACCCTACTTCGGAAACCCAAATCAGGGAAGTTTGAAGTACGTGCTAAAAAAACCGAGTCACGATAGACGTTTTTCGAAAGTTTTTTGAGGAATGATAAGGCTTGATGATTTACAATATTATTTCTAAGAAACGGAGAGCATAAAACAGTAAAACAGTTCATCAAATCGAACCGTACTTCGGAAACCAAAATCTGGGAAGTTTGAAGTACGTGCTAAAAACACCGAGTCACGATAGACGTT
>NW_019275216.1:0-957 GCF_002738345.1 Cucurbita maxima | reverse complement strand
AGACTCAAGTTTTGGTCCTCGTAAGAGGGGGCGGCGTGGGTTCAAATACCACTTTTGATATCTCATGTTATTGTGAGGAAAAATACGAGCCAAAGTGGATAGAATCTATTACTGGCTGTGGTGGGCTAGTGTTTTTTAAAAGTGTCATCAAAACATGATTTTTGAGAATATTTGTAAGTACGAGTTAGTTATCTTACACATCACAAACCGAAGTTGATTGAAAATATATATACTAGAGAGAAGCACCAACACCCATTATAATAATGGTATGCTTCATTCACATCACACTAGGAGGGCTTGAACCTCTAACCTTGTGGTTAAAGAGCCACACGCACTAAGCAACTGAGCCATTCCAGCCACTCATTTGTTATTACCAAAGACCACCATTAGTTGATATTATCTGCTATTGTTCTTTACGTATTGCAGTCACCATCATGGTTTTAAACTGCATCATGTAAGGAGAGGTTTTCAAACCCTTGTAAGAAATGTTTCTTCACCTCTCCAATCGACATGGGATCTCACAATCCACCCCTTTAGAGGGCCAAGCGTCCTTAGTTGCGCATCGCCGGTGACTAGCTCGGCTATCATTCGTAAAAGTCCTAGTGCATTGTTAACCGACATTCTCCATTTTATCCCATTAGGTATTGTCGTCAGCCTCACAGTTTTAAAACGCGCCTATTAGAGAGAGGTTTTCGCCGCTTGTTAGGATTGTTTCGTTCGTCTCTCAAACAGTTAGTAGATATTATCTATTATAATCTGTGACGTATCGTTGTCAGCCTCAAAGTTTTAAAACGCATCTACTATGGAGACATTTTCACACTCATATACGGAATGCTAAACTCCCCTCTCAAACCAATCCAAGAATACATCATTAGTAGTTAGGATGGCCGAGTGGTCTAAGGCGCCAGACTCAAGTTCTGGTCCTCGTAAGAGGGTGTGGGTTCAAATCCCACTTGT
>NW_019275215.1:0-1862 GCF_002738345.1 Cucurbita maxima | reverse complement strand
CACTCCGTTTCTTCGACATTCTATACTAAATATCAAATACTAAACATTCCACACAAAAGTTTCGAGAAACGACGACCGTGACGCGGTTTTTTTAACACGTACTTGTAGCGTCCAAGGTTAGGGAATCAATTTTAAGCACTCTTTTACTATTTTATGCACTCTGTTTCTTCCAAATTCTATTATAAATCATTATGCTCGATCGCTCCCAAAAGGAATTTCGAAAAACGTCGACCGCTACTCACTTTTTTTAGCAGGTGGCGAAATAGTCCTGGATTATGGTTCACAAAATAGGGCTTCGATTTTAAGCACTATTTTACTTTTTTTCCACACTCCGTTTATTCGACATTCTATTCTAAATATCAAATACTAAACATTCCACACAAAAGTTTCGAGAAACGTCGACCGTGACGCGGTTTTTTTAGCACGTACTTGTAACGTCTAAGGTTAGGGAATCGATTTTAAGCACTCTTTTACTGTTTTATGCACTCCGTTTCTTCCAAATTCTATTCTAAATCATTATGCTCGATCACTCCCAAAAGGAATTTCGGAAAACGGGGACCGCTACTCAGTTTTTTTATCAGGTGGCGAAATCGTCCTGGATTATGGTTCACAAAATAGGGCTTCGATTTTAAGCACTATTTTACTGTTTTTCCACACTCTGTTTATTCGACATTCTACTCTAAACCATCAATACTAAACATTCCACACAAAAGTTTCGAGAAACGTCGACCGTGACGCGGTTTTTTTAGCACGTACTTGTAACGTCCAAGGTTAGGGAATCGATTTTAAGCACTCTTTTACTGTTTTATGCACTCCGTTTCTTCCAAATTCTATTATAAATCATTATGCTCGATCACTCCCAAAAGGAATTTCGGAAAACGTCGATCGCTACTCACTTTTTTTAGCAGGTGGTGAAAACGTCCTGGATTATGGTTCACAAAATAGGGCTTCGATTTTAGGCACTCTTTTACTGTTTTTCCACACTCCGTTTATTCGACATTCTATTCTAAATATCAAATACTAAACATTCCACACAAAAGTTTCGAGAAACGTCGACCGTGACGCGGTTTTTTTAGCACGTACTTGTAACGTCCAAGGTTAGGGAATCGATTTTAAGCACTCTTTTACTGTTTTATGCACTCCGTTTCTTCCAAATTCTATTATAAATCATTATGCTCGATCACTCCCAAAAGGAATTTCGGAAAACGGGGACCGCTACTCAGTTTTTTTAGCATGTGGCGAAATCGTCCTGGATTATGGTTCACAAAATCGGGCTTCGATTTTAAGCACTATTTTACTGTTCTTCCACACTCCGTTTATTCGACATTCTACTCTAAACCATCAATACTAAACATTGCACACAAAAGTTTCGAGAAACGTCGACCGTGACGCGGTTTTTTTAGCACGTACTTGTAACGTCCAAGGTTAGGGAATCGATTTTAAGCACTCTTTTACTGTTTTATGCACTCCGTTTCTTCCAAATTCTATTATAAATCATTATGCTCGATCACTCCCAAAAGGAATTTCGAAAAACGTCGACCGCTACTCACTTTTTTTAGCAGGTGGCGAAATCGTCCTGGATTATGGTTCACAAAATCGGGCTTCGATTTTAAGCACTNNTCCTGGATTATGGTTCACAAAATCGGGCTTCGATTTTAAGCACTATTTTACTGTTCTTCCACACTCCGTTTATTCGACATTCTACTCTAAACCATCAATACTAAACATTCCACACAAAAGTTTCGAGAAACGTCGACCGTGGGGCGGTTTTTTTAGCACGTACTTGTAACGTCCAAGGTTAGGGAATCGATTTTAAGCAATCTTTTACTGTTTTATGCACTCCGTTTCTTCCAAATTCTATT
>NW_019275214.1:1616-1862 GCF_002738345.1 Cucurbita maxima | reverse complement strand
CTCGGTTTTTTTAGCACGTACTAAAAACTTCCCTTTTTGGGTTTCCGAAGAAGGGTTCGATTTGAAGAACTCTTTTACTGTTTTATGTACTTTATTTCTTACAAATAATATTCTAAATCATCAATCCTTATCATTCATCAGAAAAATTTTGAAAAACGTCGACAAAGACTCGGATTTTTTAACACGTACTGAAAAGTTCCCTGTTTGGGTTTCCGAAGAAGGGTTCGATCTGAAGAACTCTTTTAC
>NW_019275214.1:0-1308 GCF_002738345.1 Cucurbita maxima | reverse complement strand
AAAAATTTTGAAAAACGTCGACCGTGACTCGGTTTTTTTACCATGTACTAAAAACTTCCCTTTTTGTGTTTCCGAAGAAGGGTTCGATTTGAAGAACTCTTTTACTGTTTTATGCACTACGTTTCTTAGAAATAATATTCTAAATCATCAAGCCTTATCATTCCTTACAAAAATTTCGAAAAACGTCGACTGTGACTCAGTTTTTTTAGCACGTACTAACAACTTCCCTGTTTGGGTTTCCGAAGTAGGGTTCGAGTTAAAGAACTCTTTTACTGTTTTATGCACTCCGCTTCTTAGAAATAATATTCTAATTCATCAATCCTTATCATTCCTTAATAAAATTTTGAAAAACGTCGACCGTGACTCGGTTTTTTTAGCACGTACTAAAAACTTCCCTTTTTGGGTTTCCGAAGAAGGGTTCGATTTGAAGAACTCTTTTACTGTTTTATGTACTCCGTTTCTTAGAAATAATATTCTAAATCATCAAGCCTTATCATTCATCAGAAAAATTTGGAAAAACGTTGATCGTGACTCGGCTTTTTTAGGACGTACTAAAAACTTCTCTGTTTGGGTTTCTAAAGAAGGGTTCGATTTGAAGATCTCTTTTACTGTTTTATGCACTCCGTTTCTTAGAAATAATATTCTAAATCATCAAGCCTTATCATTCCTACCAATAATTTCGACAAACGTCGACTGTGACTCGGTTTTTTTAGCACGTACTAACAACTTCCCTGTTTGGGTTTCCGAAGAAGGGTTCGATTTGAAGATCTCTTTTACTGTTTTATGCACTCCGTTTCTTAGAAATAATATTCTAAATCATCAAGCCTTATCATTCCTACCAATAATTTCGACAAACGTCGACTGTGACTCGGTTTTTCTAGCACGTACTAACAACTTCCCTGTTTGGGTTTCCGAAGAAGGGTTCGATTTGAAGAACTCTTTTACTGTTTTATGCACTCCGTTTCTTAGAAATAATATTCTAAATCATCAAGCCTTATCATTCATACCAAAAATTTCGACAAACGTCGACTGTGACTCGGATTTTTTAGCACGTACTAACAACTTCCCTGTTTGGGTTTCTGAAGAAGGGTTCTAGTTAAAGAACTCTTTTACTTTTTTATGCACTCCGTTTCTTAGAAATAATATTATAAATCATCAAGCCTTATCATTCCTACCAATAATTTCGACAAACGTCGACTGTGACTCGGTTTTTTAGCACGTACTAACAACTTCCCTATTTAGGTTTCCGAAGAAGAGTTCGATTTGAAGAACTCTTTTACTGTTTTATGCACTCCGTTTCTTAGAAAT
>NW_019275213.1:1344-1864 GCF_002738345.1 Cucurbita maxima | reverse complement strand
GCATGTCGGGTGCGATCATACCAGCACTAATGCACCGGATCCCATCAGAACTCCGCAGTTAAGCGTGCTTGGGCGAGAGTAGTACTAAGTTGGGTGACCACTTGGGAAGTCCTCGTGTTGCGCCCCCCTTTTTTTCTTTCAATTTCTCCGAGTTCTTTTCTTCCTTTCTCTACAAATGAGAACCTCCCCCGCTCACGCCCATCGCCTTTCGATCATGCCGCCCCGCATGCGTTAAATCCGATTTTGTGCGCATGGCATGTCGGGTGCGATCATCCCAGCACTAATGCACCGGATCCCATCAGAATTTCGCGGTTAAGCGTGTGGCCACTTGGGAAGGTAAGCTAATATATGGATAAAGCAATTCTTATAGTAGCAAGCGAGCCCCTTATCTGCGTGGAGGAAAAATGGGACTATTCTGAGGGGCTGGGCTGGAGTGGACAGTACTCCTTGGCCTTTTACTAGTTAGTCCCCCCGGTAAAGCCCCCACCCCTGACGACCTATTCTATACCAGCTTCTTCTA
>NW_019275213.1:0-1093 GCF_002738345.1 Cucurbita maxima | reverse complement strand
CAAAAGAATATGTTTCAAAACAAAGAAGCTCCATTCTTCGTTAGAGTGGTTCTTCGACTGTTCACCTACTAAATAAATGATCATCTTCTTCATCGCTACGCTACGGGGGAGCATTGCTACGGGGGAGCATTGTCCGAGTGAATAAGCAGGGCAAAGGTTGATTTTCGAGGCTGGGCTGACATCACATACACAAGTGCTCTCTAAACCGTGCAATAAGGGCAGGCAGATCGGATCGAAGGGTTGTCCATTGGGATTGGGCATGGACAATCATGACAAGTTAATTGTAAAATAACATAAAAATAAAATAATAAACAATCAAACAAATAAGGGACTATTATATTTTTTAGTAGAATTGCACATGCCAAATGAATTAAAAAAAAAAAAGAAAGAAAGGATTTTGACTAAATTCACTTCCTAACTATTTATAAACACAATATTAAGAAGTAAAATTCTATATTGTTTTTTTTAAGATCTAAATATGATCTTTAGGAATAAAATGAGAACAAAGTCAAAAGGCCAAGGAGGGTGGAAATGACAATCAAGAAATAAATGGAAAGATTGAAAAATATATAAATAATTAATCAATTCTAGGCATGAACTAAATGACCTTAGTTAAAGTAAATTAAAAGTCTTAAAATACATTAATGAAATACAATAACTCTAAATTGTAATTCACCCAAAATTCAAAACATGAAACTTCATTTCTCTTCAATGTGGCATGAACTGAAATATCTTTTGATAATTTCAACAATATTTTCTTCAAATCTTCATTGAAGCATATTGTATGATTGATGTCTCTTGGTTCATATCACAAAGCAACTACCTTTTGTTTTGTTGATTGCTAGTAGATCGCACTGCCTGAGAGGAAGTAAATCACCCCACTGGTGCTCTTACGATCATCAACGTCACCGGTCATGTCACTATCGCTGTAGCCAACAAGCTCAAGCTTCTCCTTTCCTCTCTTGTTGCAGTATCTCACACCCCAGCCTCTGGTTCCAGCCACATAGTGCAGGATGCGCTTGACAACCACAAGAGGCTCCTCCCTAGGTTCTTCCATGAATCTACTTACGTATCCAACTAAGTAAGCAAGGTC
>NW_019275212.1:0-1864 GCF_002738345.1 Cucurbita maxima | reverse complement strand
ATTCCCCCAATCCAATTCGTCGATACACGAGAATACGTCAAGCAAGGACAATCCCAATTGCATCTCCAAAGAATGTTTCCATAGAAGACAACGAATAGAAATAACCTCAAGAACAAGCCAAATTCAAAAAAATCTATTTTGGGCTCAAATTAGGGGTAAGTTTCAAAATCCTATAGTTAAGTTTCAAAATCCTATCTAGATCTCTTTTCCTTTAAATTAAGGATTCCTTCCGCTTGAGAGCAAGAAATTACTTCTCCATTTTTAGGAATTATGAAGCCAAGAAAATTAACTTTTTCCATGCAAAAACTACACTTATTAAAATGAGCATAAACTTTCTCTTTCCTGAGCATAATCAAAAGTTACTTAACATGCTTTACATGCTCATACAAAGTCTTTGAATAAATTAAAATATCATCAAAATGTACAACAACATGCTTTCTTAAATATTCTATCAAAACGCGATTCATTAAGATAAATGTACTAGGAGCATTAGTTAACCCAGAAGGCATAACAAGTCATTCATACAATCCAATCTTAGTTTTGAAAGCTCTTTTCCATTCATCTCGTATATGCCTTCTAATTTAATGTTATTCAGATTTCAAATCAATCTTTGTAAATAGATATGAGTCCTGCAATTCATCAAGCATATGGTCTAGCCTAGGAATAGGACGTCGATATTTTACAGTGATTTTGTTGATGACTCAAGAATCCATGAACATGGACTCAAGGCTTAAAATCATTTTTCATGACACGTACTGACAAAGAAAAAATTTGATAAAAATGGAACAAGATTCGAAAAATAAGGACAAAAACTCGTAACACATAGAACTGACGTGACAAAAAAAAAAAAATTGATAAAAATTGGAACGAGATTTGAAAACTAAGGACAACAACTCATAACACATGGAACTGATTGCTCCAGACGACCCTCCTCTATGACCTTAACTAACCATTAGTGATCCCCAAAAAAGGAAAAGTAATATATAGTGCAACTAAATAAATAACCTACTTGTAGGCGGTAATCGAATCCTTGGTTAAGCGAGTTGCCACAGATTTTTCTCAAGGTTATAGAAAGTTCAAGTGTAGATTATATGTAACGACCCTAGTTCTTTAGGGACCTAGAGTGACTAGAATATGCATGCCACAATTTTCTACTTAATTTCAGGTCGCTATCGTATACGTACCAAAATATTGAATGTGGAAGACTTCATTAAAATTTCATAAAACATAACCTTTATCTTAAAACACAGCCATGGATTTACGTGTTTTGAAAACATCTTTAAAACGACACCACAAAAGACTAAATAAAATGAATAAGAGTTTAAGTTAGAAACAACCTAGTCTAGCCTAAGTCTAAGAAAACAAATACCATTACCCTATGCATGTGCCAGTGTCGAGAGTTGCGATGTCGTTGTCAGCCGTACGAAAAATGTAGTAGCACATGGCTTGAGTATTTAAAGAAATACTCAGTAAGTGACCACACTATTAGGGATAAATGCAACAATCACATGCAATAAAATGATGGGACCTATCTTTGGTTTCATTTCTCTTTCCCTACGGTGTTGTCCTAACAGGTAATCGTGAACGTGTACCATATACTCTACACACAACCCATACTTGCGAGTATTGGCTCACCAACTAGTTCGCACACCGCTGGGCCACTTTCCTTATTCGGTGGGCATACTCTGGGAGCCCCTTATGTCGGGACCCGTTAAAACCAGTAACTGTCACGGCAGCGCTATGCAAGCATAACGATTGTTGTCCTGCCATTGGATGTACACGTCCTACCCTAGTTATGGGATAGGGTATCCCCCAGATGCATGAACACACATAATGCATGAGGTCCCCCCTACTTCTACATTTA
>NW_019275211.1:0-1865 GCF_002738345.1 Cucurbita maxima | reverse complement strand
TTTCCGAAGTAGGGTTCGATTTGAAGAACTCTTTTACTGTTTTATGCACTCCGTTTCTTAGAAATAATATTCTGAATCATCAAGCCTTATCATTCCCCACAAAACATTCGAAAAACGTCGATCGTGACTCGATTTTTTTAGCACGTACTTCAAACTTCCCAGATTTGGGTTTCCGAAGTAGGGTTCGATTTAAGAACGCTTTTACTGTTTTATGCACTCCGTTTCTTAGAAATAATATTCTAAATCATCAAGCCTTAAAATTCCTCACAAAACATTCGAAAAACGTCGATCGTGACTCGGATTTTTTAGCACGTACTTCAAACTTCCCAGATTTGGGTTTCCGAAGTAGGGTTCGATTTGAAGAACTCTTTTACTGTTTTATGCACTCCGTTTCATAGAAATAATATTCTAAATCATCAAGCCTTATCATTCCTCACAAAACATTCGAAAAACGTCGATCGTGACTCGGTTTTTTTAGCACGTACTTCAAACTTCCCAGATTTGGGTTTCCGAAGTAGGGTTCGATTTGAAGAACTCTTTTACTGTTTTATGCACTCCGTTTCATAGAAATAATATTCTAAATCATCAAGCCTTATCAATCCCCATAGAACCTTCGAAAAACGTCGATCGTGACTCGGTTTTAATAGCACGTACTTCAAACTTCCCAGATTTGGGTTTCCGAAGTAGGGTTCGATTTGAAGAACTCTTTTACTGTTTTATGCGCTCCGTTTCTTAGAAATAATATTCTAAATCATCAAGCCTTATCATTCCTCACAAAACATTCGAAAAACGTCGGTCGTGACTCGGTTTTTTTAGCACGTAGTTCAAACTTCTCAGATTTTGGTTTCCGAAGTAGGGTTCGATTTGAAGAACTCTTTTACTCTTTTATGCACTCCGTTTCTTAGAAATAATATTCTAAATCATCAAGCCTTATCATTCCTCACAAGACTTTAGAAAAACATCGATCGTGACTCGGGTTATTTAGCACGTACTTCAAACTTCCCAAATTTGGGTTTCCGAAGTAGGGTTCGATTTGAAGAACTCTTTTACTGTTTTATGCACTCCGTTTCTTAGAAATAATATTCTAAATCATCAAGCCTTATCATTCCCCACAAAAGATTCGAAAAATATCGATCGTGACTCGGTTTTTTTAGCACGTACTTCAAACATCTTAAATTTGGGTTTCGAAAGTAGGGTACGATTTAAAGAACTCTTTTACTGTTTTGTGCACTTCGTTTCTTAGAAATAATATTCTGAATCATCAAGCCTTATCATTCCCCACAAAACTTTCGAAAAACGTCGATCGTGACTCGGTTTTTTTAGCACGTAGTTCAAACTTCCCAGATTCTGGTTTCCGAAGTAGGGTTCGATTTGAAGAACTCTTTTACTGTTTTATGCACTCCGTTACTTAGAAATAATATTCTAAATCATTAAGCCTTATCATTCCTCACAAGACTTTAGAAAAACATCGTTCGTGACTCGGGTTATTTAGCACGTACTTCAAACTTCCCAGATTTGGGTTTCCGAAGTAGGGTTCGATTTGAAGAACTCTTTTACTGTTTTATGCACTCCGTTTCTTAGAAATAATATTCTAAATCATCAAGCCTTATCATTCCCCACAAAACATTCGAAAAACGTCGATCGTGACTCGATTTTTTTAGCACGTACTTCAAACTTCCCAGATTTGGGTTTCCGAAGTAGGGTTCGATTTGAAGAACTCTTTTACTGTTTTATGCAGTCCGTTTCTTAGAAATAATATTCTAAATCATCAAGCCTTAAAATTCCTCACAAAACATTCGAAAAACGTCGATCGTGACTCGGTTTTTTTAGCACGTACTTCAAACTTCCCAGATTTGGGTTTCCGA
>NW_019275210.1:0-1865 GCF_002738345.1 Cucurbita maxima | reverse complement strand
AAAAAAACCGAGTCACGATCGACGTTTTTCGAAAGTTTTGTGAGGAATGGTAAGGCTTGATGATTTAGAATATTATTTCTAAGAAACGGAGAGCATAAAACTGTAAAAGAGTTCTTCAAATCGAACCATACTTCGGAAACCCAAATCTGGGACGTTTTTAGTACGTGCGAAAAAAACCGAGTCACGATCGACGTTTTTCGAAAGTTTTGTGAGGAATGGTAAGGCTTGATGATTTAGAATATTATTTCTAAGAAACGGAGTGCATAAAACAGTAAAAGAGTTCTTCAAATAGAACCCTGCTTCGGAAACCCAAATCTGGGAAGTTTGAAGTACGTGCTAAAAAAACCGAGTCACGATCGACGTTTTTCGAACGTTTTGTGAGGAATGATAAGGCATGATGATTTAGAATATTATTTCTATGAAACGGAGAGCATAAAACAGTAAAACAGTTCTTCAAATCGAACCATACTTCAGAAACCCAAATCTGGGACGTTTTTAGTACGTGCTAAAAAAACCGAGTCACGATCGACGTTTTTCGAAAGTTTTGTGAGGAATGGTAAGGCTTGATGATTTAGAATATTATTTCTAAGAAACGGAGAGCATAAAACTGTAAAAGAGTTCTTCAAATTAGACCCTACTTCGGAAACCCAAATCTGGGACGTTTTTAGTACGTGCTAAAAAAACCGAGTCACGATCGACGTTTTTCGAAAGTTTTGTGAGGAATGGTAAGGCTTGATGATTTAGAATATTATTTCTAAGAAACGGAGAGCATAAAACTGTAAAAGAGTTCTTCAAATCGAACCCTACTTCGGAAACCCAAATCTGGGACGTTTTTAGTACGTGCTAAAAAAACCGAGTCACGATCGACGTTTTTCGACAGTTTTGTGAGGAATGATAAGGCATGATGATTTAGAATATTATTTCTAAGAAAGGGAGTGCATAAAACAGTAAAAGAGTTCTTCAAATCGAACCCTACTTCGGAAACCCAAATCTGGGAATTTTGAAGTACGTGCTAAAAAAACCGAGTCACGATCAACGTTTTTCGAAAGTTTTGTGAGTAATGATAAGTCTTTATAATTTAGAATATTATTTCTAAGAAACGGAGAGCATAAAACTGTAAAAGAGTTCTTCAAATCGAACCCTACTTCGGAAACCCAAATCTGGGAAGTTTGAAGTACGTGCTAAAAAAACCGAGTCACGATCGACGTTTTTCGAAAGTTTTGTGAGGAATGATAAGGCTTGATGATTTAGAATATTATTTCTAAGAAACGGAGTGCATAAAACAGTAAAATAGTTCTTCAAATCGAACCCTACGTCGGAAACCCAAATCTGGGAAGTTTGAAGTACGTGCTAAAAAAACCGAGTAACGATCGATGTTTTTCGACAGTTTTGTAAGGAATGATAAGGCTTGATGATTTAGAATATTATTTCTAAGAAACGGAGTGCATAAAACAGTAAAAGAGTTCTTCAAATCGAACCCTACTTCGGAAACCCAAATCTCGGAAGTTTGAAGTACGTTCCAAAAAAACCGAGTCACGATCGATGTTTTTCGACAGTTTTGTAAGGAATGATAAGGCTTGATGATTTAGAATATTATTTCTAAGAAACGGAGTGCATAAAACAGTAAAAGAGTTCTTCAAATCGAACCCTACTTCGGAAACCCAAATCTGGGAATTTTGAAGTACGTGCTAAAAAAACCGAGTTACGATCGATGTTTTTCGACAGTTTTGTAAGCAATGATAAGGCTTGATGATTTAGAATATTATTTCTAAGAACGGAGTGCATAAAATAGTAAAAAAGTTCTTCAAATCGAACCCTACTTCGGAAACCCAAATCTGGGAAGTTTGAAGTACGTGCTAAAAAAA
>NW_019275209.1:0-1866 GCF_002738345.1 Cucurbita maxima | reverse complement strand
GTTCGATTTGAAGAACTGTTTTACTGTTTTATGCACTCCGTTTCATAGAAATAATATTCTAAATCATCAAGCCTTATCATTCCTCACAAAACTTTTGAAAAACGTCGATCGTGACTCGATTTTTTATCACGTACTTCAAACTTCTCAGATTTGGGTTTTCGAGGTAGGGTTCGATTTGAAGAACTCTTTTACTGTTTTATGCACTCCGTTTCTTAGAAATAATATTCTAAATCATCAAGCCTTATCATTCCTCACAAAACTTTCGAAAAACGTCGATCGTGACTCGATTTTTTAGCACGTACTTCAATCTTCCCAGATTTGGGTTTTCGAAGTAGGGTTCGATTTGAAGAACTCTTTTACTGTTTTATGCACTCCGTTTCTTAGAAATAATATTCTAAATCAACCAAAACTTATCATTCCTCACAAAACTTTCGAAAAACGTCGATCGTGACTCGATTTTTTATCACGTACTTCAAACTTCTCAGATTTGGGTTTTCGAGGTAGGGTTCGATTTGAAGAACTCTTTTACAATTTTATGCACTCCGTTTCTTAGAAATAATATTCTAAATCATCAAGCCTTGTCATTCCTCACAAAACTTTCGAAAAACGTCGATCGTGACACGATTTTTTAGCACGTACTTCAACTTCCCAGATTCGGGTTTCCGAAGAAGGGTTCGATTTGAAGAACNGGCAGGGTTCGATTTGAAGAACTCTTTTACTGTTTTATGCACAACGTTTTTTAGAAATAATATTCAAAATCATCAAGCCTTATCATTCCTCACAAAACTTTCGTAAAACGTCGATCGTGACTCAATTTCTTAGCACGTACTTCAAACTTCCGAGATTTGGGTTTTCGAGGCAGGGTTCGATTTGAAGAACTCTTTTACTGTTTTATGCACTCCGTTTCTTAGAAATAATATTCTAAATCATCAAGCCTTATCATTCCTCACAAAACTTTCGAAAAACGTCGATCGTGACTCGGTTTTTTAGCACGTACTTCAAACTTCCCAGATTCGGGTTTCCGAAGTAGGGTTCGATTTGAAGAACTCTTTTACTGTTTTATGCACTCCGTTTCTTAGAAATAATATTCTAAATCATCAAGCCTTATCATTCCTCACAAAACTTTCGAAAAACGTCGATCGTGACTCGATTTTTTAGCACGTACTTCAATCTTCCCAGATTTGGGTTTTCGAGGTAGGGTTCGATTTGAAGAACTCTTTTACTATTTTATGCACTCCGTTTCTTAGAAATAATATTCTAAATCATCAAGCCTTATCATTCCTCACAAAACTTTCGAAAAACGTCGATCGTGACTCGGTTTTTTAGCACGTACTTCAATCTTCCGAGATTTGGTTTTTCGAAGTAGGGTTCGATTTGAAGAACTGTTTTACTGTTTTATGCACTCCGTTTCATAGAAATAATATTCTAAATCATCAAGCCTTATCATTCCTCACAAAACTTTTGAAAAACGTCGATCGTGACTCGATTTTTTATCACGTACTTCAAACTTCTCAGATTTGGGTTTTCGAGGTAGGGTTCGATTTGAAGAACTCTTTTACTGTTTTATGCACTCCGTTTCTCAGAAATAATTTTCGAGGTAGGGTTCGATTTGAAGAACTCTTTTACTGTTTTATGCACTCCGTTTCTCAGAAATAATATTCTAAATCATCAAGCCTTATCATTCCTCACAAAACTTTCGAAAAACGTCGATCGTGACCCGGTTTTTTAGCACGTACTTTAATCTTCCCAAAGTTGTGTTTTCGAAGTAGGGTTCCATTTGAAGAACTCTTTTACTGTTTTATGCACTCCGTTTCTTAGAAATAATATTCTAAATCATCAAGCCGTATCATTCCTCACAAAACTTTC
>NW_019275208.1:0-1867 GCF_002738345.1 Cucurbita maxima | reverse complement strand
TACTGTTTTTCCACCCTCCGTTTATTCGACATTCTATTCTAAATCATCAATACTAAACATTCCACAAAAAAGTTTCGAAAAACGTCCAACGCTACTCAGTTTTTTTAGCAGGTGGTGAAAACGTCCTTGTTTATGGTTCACAAAATAGGGCTTTGATTTTTAGCACTCTTTTATAGTTTTTCCACACTCCGTTTATTCGACATTCTATTCTAAATAATCAACACTAAACATTCCACACAAAAGTTTTAAGAAACATCGACCGTGACGCAGTTTTTTTAGCACGTACTTGTAACGTCCAAGGTTAGGGAATCGATTTTAGGCATCGACCGTGACGCAGTTTTTTTAGCACGTACTTGTAACGTCCAAGGTTAGGGAATCGATTTTAGGCACTCTTTTACTGTTTTCTGCACTCTGTTTCTTCCAAATTCTATTCTAAATCATTATGCTCGATCGCTCCCAAAAGGAATTTCGGAAAACGTCGACCGCTACTAAGTTATTTTAGCAGATGGTGAAAACGTCCTGGATTATGGTTCACAAAATAGGGCTTCGATTTTAAGCACTCTTTTACTGTTTTTCCACCCTTCGTTTATTCGACATTCTATTCTAAATCATCAATACTAAACATTCCACAAAAAAGTTTCGAAAAACGTCCAACGCTACTCAGTTTTTTTAGTAGGTGGTGAAAACGTCCTGGATTATGGTTCACAAAATAGGGCTTCAATTTTAAGCACTCTTTTACTGTTTTTCCACACTCCGTTTATTCGACATTCTATTCTAAATCATCAATACTAAACATTCCACACAAAAGTTTCGAAAAACGTCCAACGCTACTCAGTTTTTTTAGCAGGTGGTGAAAACGTCCTGGATTATGGTTCACAAAATAGGGCTTCGATTTTAAGCACTCTTTTACTGTTTTTCCACCCTCCGTTTATTCGACATTCTATTCTAAATCATCAATACTAAACATTCCACAAAAAAGTTTCGAAAAACGTCCAACGCTACTCAGTTTTTTTAGCAGGTGGTGAAAACATCCTGGTTTATGGTTCACAAAATAGGGCTTCGATTTTTAGCACTCTTTTATAGTTTTTCCACACTCCGTTTATTCGACATTCTATTCTAAATAATCAACACTAAACATTCCAAACAAAAGTTTCAAGAAACATCGACCGTGACGCAGTTTTTTTAGCACGTACTTGTAACGTCCAAGGTTAGGGAATCGATTTTAGGCACTCTTTTACTGTTTTATGCACTCCGTTTCTTCCAAATTCTATTCTAAATCATTATGCTCGATCGCTCCCAAAAGGAATTTCGGAAAACGTCCACCGCTCTTAAGTTTTTTTAGCAGATGGTGAAAACGTCGTGGATTATGGTTCAAAAAATAGGGCTTCAATTTTAAGCACTGTTTTACTATTTTTCCACACTCTGTTTATTCGACATTCTATTCTAAATCATCAATACTAAACATTCCACACAAAAGTTTCGAAAAACGTCCAACGCTACTCAGTTTTTTTAGCAGGTCGTGAAAACGTCCTGGATTATGGTTCACAAAATAGGGCTTCGATTTTAAGCACTCTTTTACTGTTTTTGTGAAAACGTCCTGGATTATGGTTCACAAAATAGGGCTTCGATTTTAAGCACTCTTTTACTGTTTTTCCACATTCCGTTTATTCGACATTCTATTCTAAATAATCAATACTAAACATTCCACACAAAAGTTTCAAGAAACGTCGACCGTGACGCAGTTTTTCTAGCACGTACTTGTAACGTCCAAGTTAGGGAATCGATTTTAGGCACTCTTTTACTGTTTTATGCACTCTGTTTCTTCCAAATTCTATTCTAAATCATTATGCTCGATCGCTCCCAAAAG
>NW_019275207.1:342-1868 GCF_002738345.1 Cucurbita maxima | reverse complement strand
TCTTGTACTGTTTTATGCACTCTGTTTCTTAGAAATAATATCCTAAATCATCAAGCCTTATCATTCCTCACAAAACTTTCGAAAAATGTTGATCGTGACTCGGTTTTTTTAGCACGTATTTCAAACTATCCAGATTTGGGTTTTCGTAGTAGGGTTCGATTTGAGGAACTCTTTTACTGTTTTATGCACTCCGTTTCTTAGAAATAATATTATAAATCATCAAGCCTTATCATTCCTCACAAAAGTTTCGAAAAACGTCGATCGTGACTCCATTTTTTTAGCACGTACTTCAAACTTTCCAGATTTGGGTTGCCGAAGAAGGGTTCGATTTGAAGAACTCTTGTACTGTTTTATGCTCTCCGTTTCTTAGAAATAATATTCTAAATCATCAAGCCTTATCATTCCTCACAAAACTTACGAAAAACGTCGATCGTGACTCGGATTTTTAACACGTACTTTAAACTTCCAGGATTTGGGTTGCCGAAGAAGGGTTCGATTTGAAGAACTCTTTTACTATTTTATGCACTCCGTTTCTTAGAAATAATATTCTAAATCATCAAGCCTTATCATTCCTCACAAAACTTTCGAAAAACGTCGATCGTGACTCCATTTTTTTAGCACGTACTTCAAACTTCCCAGATTTGGGTTTCTGAAGTAGGGTTTGATTTGAAGAACTCTTTTACTGTTTTATGCACTCCGTTTCTTAGAAATAATATTCTAAATCATCAAGCCTTATCATTCCTCACAAAACTTTCGAAAAACGTCGATCGTGATTCGGTTTTTTAGCACGTACTTCAAACTTTTCAGATTTGGGTTGCCGAAGAAGGGTTCGATTTGAAGAACTCTTGTACTGTTTTATGCACTCTGTTTCTTAGAAATAATATCCTAAATCATCAAGCCTTATCATTCCTCACAAAACTTTCGAAAAATGTTGATCGTGACTCGGTTTTTTTAGCACGTATTTCAAACTTCTCAGACTTGGGTTTCCGAAGTAAGGTTCGATTTGAAGAACTCTTTTACTATTTTATGAACTCCGTTTCTTAGAAATAATATTCTAAATCATCAAGCCTTATCATTCCTCACAAAACTTTCGAAAAACGTCGATCGTGATTCGGTTTTTTAGCACGTACTTCAAACTTCCCAGATTTGGGTTTCCGAAGTAGGGTTCGATTTGAAGAACTCTTTTACTGTTTTATGCACTCCGTTTCTTAGAAATATTTTTCTAAATCATAAAGCCGTATCATTCCTCACAAAACTTTCGAAAAACGTCGATCGTGACTCGATTTTTTTAGCACGTACTTCAAACTTTTCAGATTTGTGTTTCCGAAGTAGGGTTCGATTTGAAGAACTCTTTTACAGTTTTATGCACTCCGTTTCTTAGAAATAATATTCTAAATCATCAAGCCTTATCATTCCTCACAAAACTTTCGAAAAACGTCGATCGTGATTCGGTTTTTTAGCACGTACTTCAAACTTCCCAGATTTGGGTTTCCGAAGTAGGGTTCAATTTGAAGAACTCTTTTACT
>NW_019275207.1:0-147 GCF_002738345.1 Cucurbita maxima | reverse complement strand
TATCATTCCTCACAAAACTTTCGAAAAACGTCGATCGTGACTCGGTTTTTTTAGCACGAACTTCAAACTATCCAGATTTGGGTTTTCGTAGTAGGGTTCGATTTGAAGAACTCTTTCACTGTTTTATGCACTCCGTTTCTTAGAAAT
>NW_019275206.1:0-1868 GCF_002738345.1 Cucurbita maxima | reverse complement strand
TTCCACACAAATCTTTCGACAAACGTCGACCGTGACTCGGTTTCTTTAGCACGTACTTCAAACGTCCCAGATTTGGGTTTCCGAAGTAGGGTTCGATTTGAAGAACTCTTTTACTGTTTATGCACACCGTTTCTTCGAAGTTCTATTCTAAATCATCAAGCCTAATGATTCCACACAAAACTTTTGAAAAACTTCGACCGTGACTCGGTTTTTTTAGCACGTACTTCAAACGTCGTAGATTTGGGTTTCCGAAGTAGGGTTCGATTTGAAGAACTCTTTTACTGTTTTATTCACACCGTTTCTTCGAAATCCTATTCTAAATCATCAAGCCTAATCATTCCACACAAATCTTTCGACAAACGTCGACCGTGACTCGGTTTCTTTAGCACGTACTTCAAACGTCCCAGATTTTGGTTCCCGAAGTAGGGTTCGATTTGAAGAACTCTTTTACAGTTTTATGCACACCGTTTCTTCGAAATCCTATTCTAAATCATCGAGCCTAATCATTCCTCACAAAACTTTTTAAAAACCTCGACTGTGACTCGGTTTTTTTAGCACGTACTACAAACGTCCTAGATTTGAGTTTCCGAAGTAGGGTTCGATTTGAAGAACTCTTTTACTGTTTTATGCACACCGTTTCTTCGAAGTTCTATTCTAAATCATCAAGCCTAATCATTCCACACAAATCTTTCGACAAACGTCGACCGTGACTCGGTTTCTTTAGCACGTACTTCAAACGTCCCAGATTTGGGTTTTCGAAGTAGGGTTCGATTTCAAGAACTCTTTTACGGTTTTATGCACACCGTTTCTTCGAAATCCTTTTCTAAATCATCTAGCCTAATGATTCCACACAAAACTTTTGAAAAACTTCGACCGTGACTCGGTTTCTTTAGCACGTACTTCAAACGTCGTAGATTTGGGTTTCCGAAGTAGGGTTCGATTTGAAGAACTCTTTTACTGTTTTATTCACACCGTTTCTTCGAAATACTATTCTAAATCATCAAGCCTAATCATTCCACACAAATCTTTCGACAAACGTCGACCGTGACTCGGTTTCTTTAGCACGTACTTCAAACGTCCCAGATTTTGGTTCCCGAAGTAGGGTTCGATTTGAAGAACTCTTTTACTGTTTTATGCACACCGTTTCTTCGAAATCCTATTCTAAATCATCGAGCCTAATCATTCCTCACAAAACTTTTTAAAAACCTCGACTGTGACTCGGTTTTTTTAGCACGTACTACAAACGTCCTAGATTTGGGTTTCCGAAGTAGGGTTCGATTTGAAGAACTCTTTTATTGTTTTATGCACACCGTTTCTTCGAAATCCTATTCTAAATAATCAGGCCTAATCATTCCACACAAATCTTTCGACAAACGTCGACCGTGACTCGGTTTCTTTAGCACGTACTTCAAACGTCCCAGATTTGGGTTTTCCAAGTAGGGTTCGATTTCAAGAACTCTTTTACGGTTTTATGCACACCGTTTCTTCGAAATCCTTTTCTAAATCATCTAGCCTAATCATTCCACACAAATCTTTCGACAAACGTCGACCGTGACTCGGTTTCTTTAGCACGTACTTCAAACGTCGTAGATTTGGGTTTCCGAAGTAGGGTTCGATTTGAAGAACTCTTTTACTGTTTTATTCACACCGTTTCTTCGAAATCCTATTCTAAATCATCAAGCCTAATCATTCCACACAAATCTTTCGACAAACGTCGACCGTGACTCGGTTTCTTTAGCACGTACTTCAAACGTCCCAGATTTTGGTTCCCGAAGTAGGGTTCG
This sequence comes from Cucurbita maxima, assembly GCF_002738345.1. Lineage (NCBI taxonomy): Eukaryota > Viridiplantae > Streptophyta > Magnoliopsida > Cucurbitales > Cucurbitaceae > Cucurbita > Cucurbita maxima. The sequence goes on along the minus strand of NW_019275206.1, from coordinate 84 downwards.
ATTTGAAGAACTCTTTTACTGTTTTATGCACACCGTTTCTTCGAAATCCTATTCTAAATCATCGAGCCTAATCATTCCTCACAA
>NW_019275205.1:1642-1868 GCF_002738345.1 Cucurbita maxima | reverse complement strand
AATGATTAGGCTTGATGATTTAGAATAGGATTTCGAAGAAACGGTGTGCATAAAACAGTAAAAGAGTTCTTCAAATCGAACCCTACTTCGAAAATCCAAATCTGGGACGTTTGAAGTACATGCTAAAGAAACCGAGTCGCGTTCGACGTTTTTCGAAAGATTTGTGTGGAATGATTAGGCTAGATGATTTAGAAAAGGATTTCGAAAAAACGGTGTGCATAAAACA
>NW_019275205.1:0-1285 GCF_002738345.1 Cucurbita maxima | reverse complement strand
GACGTTTGAAGTACGTGCTAAAGAAACCGAGTCACGGTCGACGTTTGTCGAAAGATTTGTGTGGAATGATTAGGCTTGATGATTTAGAATAGGATTTCGAAGAAACGGTGTGCATAAAACAATAAAAAAGTTCTTCAAATCGAACCCTACTTCGGAAACCCAAATCTAGGACGTTTGTAGTACGTGCTAAAAAAACCGAGTCACAGTCGAGGTTTTTAAAAAGTTTTGTGAGGAATGATTAGGCTTGATGATTTAGAATAGGATTTCGAAGAAACGGTGTGCATAAAACAGTAAAAGAGTTCTTCAAATCGAACCCTACTTCGGAAACCCAAATCTAGGACGTTTGTAGTACGTGCTAAAAAAACCGAGTCACAGTCGAGGTTTTTAAAAAGTTTTGTGAGGAATGATTAGGCTCGATGATTTAGTATATGATTTCGAAGAAACGGTGTGCATAAAACAGTAAAAGAGTTCTTCAAATCGAACCCTACTTCGAAAACCCAAATCTGGGACGTTTGAAGTACGTGCTAAAGAAACCGAGTCACGGTCGACGTTTGTCGAAAGATTTGTCTGGAATGATTAGGCTTCATGATTTAGAATAGGATTTCGAAGAAACGGTGTGAATAAAACAGTAAAAGAGTTCTTCAAATCGAACCCTACTTCGGAAACCCAAATCTGGGACGTTTGAAGTACGTGCTAAAAAACCGAGTCACGGTCGAAGTTGTCCAAAAGTTTTGTGTGGAATGATTAGGCTTGATGACTTAGAATAGAACTTCGAAGAAACGGTGTGCATAAAACAGTAAAAGAGTTCTTCAAATCGAACCCTACTTCGGAAACCCAAGTCTGGGACGTTTGAAGTACGTGCTAAAAAAACCGAGTCATGGTCGACATTTTTCGAAAGATTTGAGAGGAATGATTAGGCTTTATGATTTAGAATAGGATTTCGAAGAAACGGTGTGCATAAAACAGTAAAAGAGTTCATCAAATCGAACCCTACTTCGGAAACCCAAATCTGGGACGTTTGAAGTACGTGCTAAAAAACCGAGTCACGGTCTATGTTTTTAAAAAGTTTTGTGTGGAATCATTAGGCTTGATGATTTAGAATAGAACTTCGAATAAACGGTGTGCATAAACAGTAAAAGAGTTCTTCAAATCGAACCGTACTTCGAAAACCCAAATCTGGGACGTTTGAAGTACGTACTAAAAAAACCGAGTCACAGTCGAGGTTTTTAAAAAGTTTTGTGAGGAATGATTAGGCTTGATGATTTAGAATAGGATTTCGAAGAAA
>NW_019275204.1:0-1870 GCF_002738345.1 Cucurbita maxima | reverse complement strand
TCATTCCTCACAAAAGTTTCGAAAAACGTCGATCGTGACTCCATTTTTTTAGCGCGTACTTCAAACTTCCCAGATTTGGGTTTTCGAAGTAGGGTTCGATTTGAAGAACTCTTTTACTGTTTTATGCACTCCGTTTCTTAGAAATAAAAATCTAAATCATCAAGCCTTATCATTCCTCACAAAACTTTCGAAAAACGACGATCGTGACTCGGTTTTTTTAGCCTGAACTTCAAACTATCCAGATTTGGGTTTCCGTAGTAGGTTTCGATTTGAAGAACTCTTTTACTATTTTATGCACTCCGTTTCTTAGAAATAATATTCTAAATCATCAAGCCTTATCATTCCACACAAAACTTTCGAAAAACGTCGATCGTGACTCGGTTTTTTTAGCACGAACTTCAAACTATCCAGATTTGGGTTTCCGTAGTAGGTTTCGATTTGAAGAACTCTTTTACTATTTTATGCACTCCGTTTCTTAGAAATAATATTCTAAATCATCAAGCCTTATCATTCCTCACAAAACTTTCGAAAAACGTCGATCGTGACTCGGTTTTTTTAGCACGAACTTGAAACTATCAAGATTTGGGTTTCCGAAGAAGGGTTCGATTTGAAGAACTCTTTTACGGTTTTATGCACTCCGTTTCTGAGAAATAATATTCTAAATCATCAAACCTTATCATTCCTCACAAAAGTTTCGAAAAACGTCGATCGTGACTCGATTTTTTTAGCACGTACTTCAAACTTCCCAGATTTGGGTTTTCGAAGTAGGGTTCGATTTGAAGAACTCTTTTATGGTTTTATGCTCTCCGTTTCTTAGAAATAATATTCTAAATCATCAAGCCTTATCATTCCTCACAAAACTTTCGAAAAACGTCGATCGTGACTAGGTTTTTTTAGCACGAACTTCAAACTATTTAGATTTGGGTTTCCGTAGTAGGGTTCGATTTGAAGAACTCTTTTACTATTTTATGCACTCCGTTTCTGAGAAATAATATTCTAAATCATCAAGCCTTATCATTCCTCACAAAGTTTCGAAAAACGTCGATCGTGACTCGATTTTTTTAGCACGTACTTCAAACTTCCCAGATTTGGGTTTCCGAAGTAGGGTTCGATTTGAAGAACTCTTTTACTATTTTATGCACTCCGTTTCTGAGAAATAATATTCTAAATCATCAAGCCTTATCATTCCTCACAAAACTTTCGAAAAACGTCGATCGTGACTCGATTTTTTTAGCACGTACTTCAAACTTCCCAGATTTGGGTTTCCGAAGTAGGGTTCGATTTGAAGAACTCTTTTACTATTTTATGCACTCCGTTTCTGAGAAATAATATTCTAAATCATCAAGCCTTATCATTCCTCACAAAGTTTCGAAAAACGTCGATCGTCACTCGATTTTTTTAGCACGAACTTCAAACTATCCAGATTTGGGTTTTCGAAGTAGGGTTCGATTTGAAGAACTCTTTTACTGTTTTATGCTCTCCGTTTCTTAGAAATAATATTCTAAATCATCAAGCCTTATCATTCCTCACAAAACTTTCGAAAAACGTCGATCGTGACTCGGTTTTTTTAGCACGAACTTCAAACTATCCAGATTTGGGTTTCCGAAGTAGGGTTCGATTTGAAGAACTCTTTTACTGTTTTATGCACTCCGTTTCTGAGAAATAATATTCTAAATCATCAAACCTTATCATTCCTCACAAAAGTTTCGAAAAACGTCGATCGTGACTCGATTTTTTTAGCACGTACTTCAAACTTCCCAGATTTGGGTTTTCGAAGTAGGGTTCGATTTGAAGAACTCTTTTATGGTTTTATGCTCTCCGTTTCTTAGAAATAATATTCTAAATCATCAAGCCTTATCATTCCTCACAA
>NW_019275203.1:0-1871 GCF_002738345.1 Cucurbita maxima | reverse complement strand
TTTTACTCTTTTATGCACTCCGTTTCTTAGAAATAATATTATAAATCATCAAGCCTTATCATTCCTCACAAAACTTTCGAAAAAAGTAGATCGTGACTTGGTTTTTTTATCACGTACTAAAAACTTCACTGTTTGGGTTTCTAAAGAAGGGTTCGATTTGAAGAACTCTTTTACTGTTTTATGCACTCCGTTTCGTAGAAATAATATTCTACATCATCAAGCCATATCATTCCTCACAAAACTTTTGTCAAACCTCGATCGTGACTCGGTGTTTTTAGCACGTACTAAAAACTTCCCTGTTTGGGTTTCCGAAGAAGGATTCGATTTGAAGAACTCTTTTACTGCTTTATGCACTCCGTTTCTTAGAAATAATATTCTAAATCATCAAGCCTTATCATTCCTCACAAAACTTTCGAAAAAAGTAGATCGTGACTCGGTTTTTTTATCACGTACTAAAAACTTCACTGTTTTGGTTTCCGAAGAAGGGTTCGATTTGAAGAACTCTTTTACTGTTTTATGCACTCCGTTTCGTAGAAATAATATTCTACATCATCAAGCCATATCATTCCTCACAAAACTTTTGTCAAACCTCGATCGTGACTCGGTTTTTTTAGCACGTACTAAAAACTTCCCTGTTTGGGTTTCCGAAGAAGGATTCGATTTGAAGAACTCTTTTACTGCTTTATGCACTCCGTTTCTTAGAAATAATATTCTACATCATCAAGCGATATCATTCCTCACAAAACTTTTTACAAACGTCGACCGTTACTCGGTTTTTTTAGCACGTACCAAAAACGTCACTGTTTGGGTTTCCGAAGAAGGGTTGGATTTGAAGAACTTTTTTACTCTTTTATGCACTCCGTTTCTTAGAAATAAGATTATAAATCATCAAGCCTTATCATTCCTCACAAAACTTTCGAAAAAAGTAGATCGTGACTCGGTTTTTTTATCACGTACTAAAAACTTCACTGTTTGGGTTTCTAAAGAAGGGTTCGATTTGAAGAACTCTTTTACTGTTTTATGCACTCCGTTTCGTAGAAAAAATATTCTACATCATCAAGCCATATCATTCCTCACAAAACTATTGACAAACGTCGACCGTGACTCGGAATATTCTACATCATCAAGCCATATCATTCCTCACAAAACTATTGACAAACGTCGACCGTGACTCGGTTTTTTTAGCACGTACTAAAAACTTCCATGTTTGGGTTTCCGAAGAAGGATTCGATTTAAAGAACTCTTTTAGTGCTTTATGCACTCCGTTTTTAGAAATAAAATTCTACATCATCAAGCCATATCATTCCTCACAAAACTTTTTACAAAAGTCGACCGTTACTCGGTTTTTTTAGCACGTACCAAACACGTCACTGTTTGGGTTTCCGAAGAAGGGTTGGATTTGAAGAACTTTTTTACTCTTTTATGCACTCCGTTTCTTAGAAATAAGATTATAAATCATCAAGCCTTATCATTCCTCACAAAACTTTCGAAAAAAGTAGATCGTGACTCGGTTTTTTTATCACGTACTAAAAACTTCACTGTTTGGGTTTCTAAAGAAGGGTTCGATTTGAAGAACTCTTTTACTGTTTTATGCACTCCGTTTCGTAGAAATAATATTCTACATCATCAAGCCATATCATTCCTCACAAAACTTTTTACAAAAGTCGACCGTTACTCGGTTTTTTTAGCACGTACCAAACACGTCACTGTTTGGGTTTCCGAAGAAGGGTTGGATTTGAAGAAATTTTTTACTCTTTTATGCACTCCGTTTCTTAGAAATAAGATTATAAATCATCAAGCCTTATCATTCCTCACAAAACTTTCGAAAAAAGTAGATCGTGACTCGGTTTTTTTATCACGTACTAAAAACT
>NW_019275202.1:0-1873 GCF_002738345.1 Cucurbita maxima | reverse complement strand
TAGAATAGAGACGTACGAAACACGTGCTGAGAAAACCGAGTAAATGTCCATATTTTAAGAAACTTTTATGGGGAATGATTAAGAATGTTGATTTACAACAGAATTTCGAAATAACAGAGTGTATAAAGCAGTTAAAAAGTGCTCAAAATCGTAACCCTAATTCGAAAACCCCAAACCGGGACGTTTGAAATATGTGCTAAAAATAACCGAGTAGCTGTCCATGATTTTCAAGACTTTCATGGGGAATGATTAGGCATGATGATTGAATATATAGGGTCGAAGAAACGGAGTGTATGAAGCAGTAAAAAAGTGCTTAAAATTGAAACCCTATTTCGTAAACCCCAAACAGGAACTTTTGAAACACGTGGTAAAAAAAAACTAGAAACTGTAAATGTTTTTGAAAACTTTTGTGGGGAATGATTAGGCAGGATGATTTCGAATTGAATGTCGAAGAAACGGAGTGTATAAAGCAGCAATAAATTTCTTAAAATCGAAAGCCTAATTCAAAAAATCTAGAATAGAGACGTACGAAACACGTGCTGAGAAAACCGAGTAAATGTCCATATTTTAAGAAACTTTTATGGGGAATGATTAAGAATGTTGATTTACAACAGAATTTCGAAATAACAGAGTGTATAAAGCAGTTAAAAAGTGCTTAAAATGGTAACCCTAATTCAAAAACCCCAAACCGGGACGTTTGAAAAATGTGCTAAAAAAAACCGAGTAGCTGTTCATGTTTTTCAAAACATTCATGGGGAATGATNCCGAGTAAATGTCCATATTTTAAGAAACTTTTCCGGGGAATGATTAAGCATGATGATTTACAACAGAATGTCGAAATAACAGAGTGTCTAAAGCAGTTAAAAAGTGCTTAAAATGGTAACCCTAATTTGAAAACCCCAAACCGGGACGTTTGAAAAATGTGCTAAAAAAAACCGAGTAGCTGTTCATGTTTTTCAAAACATTCATGGGGAATGATTAGGCATGATGATTGAATATAGACGGTCGAAGAAACGGAGTGTATGAAGCAGTAAAAAAGTGTTTAAAATCGAAACCCTATTTCGTAAACCCCAAACAGGAACTTTTGAAACACGTCCTAAAAAAAACTAGAAACTGTGAATGGTTTTGAAAACTCTTGTGGGGAATGATTAGGCATGATGATTTCGAATTGAATGTCGAAGAAACGGAGTGTATAAAGCAGCAATAAATTTCTTAAAATCGAAAGCCTAATGCACAAAATCTAGAATAGAGACGTACGAAACACGTGCTGAGAAAACCGAGTAAATGTCCATATTTTAAGAAACTTTTATGGGGAATGATTAAGAATGTTGATTTACAACAGAATTTCGAAATAACATTGTGTATAAAGCAGTTAAAAAGTGCTCAAAATCGTAACCCTAATTCGAAAACCCCAAACCGGGACGTTTGAAATATGTGCTAAAAATAACCGAGTAGCTGTCCATGATTTTCAAGACTTTCATGGGGAATGATTAGGCATGATGATTGAATATATAGGGTCGAAGAAACGGAGTGTATGAAGCAGTAAAAAAGTGCTTAAAATTGAAACCCTATTTCGTAAACCCCAAACAGGAACTTTTGAAACACGTGGTAAAAAAAAACTAGAAACTGTAAATGTTTTTGAAAACTTTTGTGGGGAATGATTAGGCACGATGATTTCGAATTGAATGTCGAAGAAACGGAGTGTATAAAGCAGCAATAAATTTCTTAAAATCGAAAGCCTAATTCACAAAATCTAGAATAGAGACGTACGAAACACGTGCTGAGAAAACCGAGTAAATGTCCATATTTTAAGAAACTTTTCCGGGGAATGATTAAGCATGATGATTTACAACAGAATGTCGAAATAACAGAG
>NW_019275201.1:0-1873 GCF_002738345.1 Cucurbita maxima | reverse complement strand
ATCGAACCCTACTTCGGAAACCCAAGTCTGGGACGTTTGAAGTACGTGTTAAAAAAACCGAGTCACGGTCTTTGTTTTTCGAAAGATTTGTGAGGAATGATTAGGCTTGATGATTTAGAATAGGATTGTGATGAAACGGTGTGCATAAAACAGTAAAATAGTTCTTCAAATCGAACCCTACTTCGGAAACCCAAATCTGAGACGTTTGAAGTACGTGCTAAAAAAACCGAGTCACGGTCGACGTTTTTCGAAAGATTTTTGAGGAATGGTTAGGCTTGATGATTTAGAATAGGATTTCGAAGAAACGGTGTGCATAAAACAGTAAAAGAGTTCTTAAAATCGAACCCTACTTCGGAAACCCAAGTCTGGGACGTTTGAAGTACGTGTTAAAAAAACCGAGTCACGGTCTTTGTTTTTCGAAAGATTTGTGAGGAATGATTAGGCTTGATGATTTTGAATAGGATTTCGAAGAAACGGTGTGCATAAAACAGTAAAAGAGTTCTTAAAATCGAACCCTACTTCGGAAACCCAAGTCTGGGACGTTTGAAGTACGTGTTAAAAAAACCGAGTCACGGTCTTTGTTTTTCGAAAGATTAGTGAGGAATGATTAGGCTTGATAATTTAGAATAGGATTTCGAAGAAACAGTGTGCATAAAACAGTAAAATAGTTCTTCAAATCGAACCCTACTTCGGAAACCCAAATCTGAGACGTTTGAAGTACGTGCTTAACAAACCGAGTCACGGTCGACATTTTTCGAAAGATTTTTGAGGAATGATTAGGCTTGATGATTTAGAATAGGATTTCGAAGAAACGGTGTGCATAAAACAGTAAAATAGTTCTTCAAATCGAACCCTACTTCGGAAACCCAAGTCTGGGACGTTTGAAGTACGTGTTAAAAAAACCGAGTCACGGTCTTTGTTTTTCGAAAGATTTGTGAGGAATGATTAGGCTTGATGGTTTAGAATAGGATTTCGAAGAAACGGTGTGCATAAAACAGAAATATAGTTCTTCAAATCGAACCCTACTTCGGAAACCCAAGTCTGGGACGTTTGAAGTACGTGTTAAAAAAACCGAGTCACGGTCTTTGTTTTTCGAAAGATTTGTGAGGAATGATTAGGCTTGATGATTTAGAATAGGATTTTGAAGAAACGGTGTGCATAAAACAGTAAAATAGTTCTTCAAATCGAACCCTACTTCGGAAACCCAAGTCTGGGACGTTTGAAGTACGTGTTAAAAAAACCGAGTCACGGTCTTTTTTTTTCGAAAGATATGTGAGGAATGATTAGGCTTGATGATTTAGAATAGGATTTCGATGAAACGGTGTGCATAAAACAGTAAAATAGTTCTTCAAATCGAACCCTACTTCGGAAACCCAAATCTGAGACATTTGAAGTACGTGCTAAAAAAACCGAGTCACGGTCGACGTTTTTCGAAAGATTTTTGAGGAATGGTTAGGCTTGATGATTTAGAATAGGATTTTGAAGAAACGGTGTGCATAAAACAGTAAAAGAGTTCTTAAAATCGAACCCTACTTCGGAAACCCAAGTCTGGGACGTTTGAAGTACGTGTTAAAAAAACCGAGTCACGGTCATTGTTTTTCGAAAGATTTGTGAGGAATGATTAGGCTTGATGATTTAGAATAGGATTTCGAAGAAACGGTGTGCATAAAACAGTAAAATAGTTCTTCAAATCGAACCCTACTTCGGAAACCCAAATCTGAGACGTTTGAAGTACGTGCTTAACAAACCGAGTCACGGTTGACATTTTTCAAAAGATTTTTGAGGAATGATTAGGCTTGATGATTTAGAATAGGATTTCGAAGAAACGGTGTGCATAAAACAGTAAAAGAGTTCTTAAAATCGAACCCTACTT
>NW_019275200.1:1553-1875 GCF_002738345.1 Cucurbita maxima | reverse complement strand
AAGGGTTCCATTTGAAGAACTCTTTTACTGTTTTACGCACTCCGTTTCTTAGAAATAATATTCTAAATCATCTAGCCTTATCATTCCTCACAAAACTTTCGACAAACGTCGACCGTGATATAGGGTTCCGGAAGAAGGGTTCCATTTGAAGAACTCTTTTACTGCTTTACGCACTCCGTTTCTGTGAAATAATATTCTAAATCATCAAGCCTTATCATTCCTCACAAAACTTTCGACAAACGTCGACCGTTACTCGGTTTTTTTAGCACGTACTACAAACTTCCCTGTTAGGGTTTCGGAAGAAGAGTTCCATTTGAAGAAC
>NW_019275200.1:0-1181 GCF_002738345.1 Cucurbita maxima | reverse complement strand
TTTTTTAGCACGTACTACATACTTCCCTGTTTGGGATTCGGAAGAAGGGTTCCATTTGAAGAACTCTTTTACTGTTTTACGCACTCCGTTTCTTAGAAATAATATTCTAAATCATCTAGCCTTATCATTCCTCCCAAAACTTTCGACAAATGTCGACCGTGACTCGGTTTTTTTAGCACGTAATAAAAACTTCCCTGTTAGGGTTTCGGAAGAAGGGTTCCATTTGAAGAACTCTTTTACTGTTTTACGCACTCCGTTTCTTAGAAATAATATTCTAAATCATCAAGCCTTATCATTCCTCACAAAACTTTCGACAAACGTCGACCGTGACTCGGTTTTTTTAGCACGTACTACATACTTCCCTGTTAGGGTTTCGGAAGAAGGGTTCCATTTTAAGAACTCTTTTACTGTTTTACGCACTCCGTTTCTTAGAAATAATATTCTAAATCATCTAGCTTTATCATTCCTCACAAAACTTTCGACAAACGTCGATCGTGACTTGGTTTTTTTAGCACGTACTACAAACTTCCCTGTTAGGGTTTCGGAAGAAGGGTTCCATTTGAAGAACTCTTTTACTGTTTTACGCACTTAGTTTCTTAGAAATAATATTCTAAATCATCTAGCCTTATCATTCCTCATAAAACTTTCGACAAACGTCGACCGTGACTCGGTTTTTTTAGCACGTACCTCTAAACTTCCCTGTTAGGGTTTCGGAAGAAGAGTTCCATTTGAAGAACTCTTTTACTGTTTTACGCACTCCGTTTCTTAGAAATAATATTCTAAATCATCTAGCCTTATCATTCCTCACAAAACTTTCGACAAACGTCGACCGTGACTCGGTTTTTTTAGCACGTACTACAAACTTCCCTGTTAGGGTTTCGGAAGAAGAGTTCTATTTGAAGAACTCTTTTACTGTTTTACGCACTCCGTTTCTTAGAAATAATATTCTAAATCATCTAGCCTTATCATTCCTCACAAAACTTTCGACAAACGTCGACCGTGACTCGGTTTTTTTAGCACGTACTACAAACTTCCCTGTTAGGGTTTCGGAAGAAGAGTTCCATTTGAAGAACTCTTTTACTGTTTTACGCACTCCGTTTCTTAGAAATAATATTCTAAATCATCTAGCCTTATCATTTCTCACAAAACTTTCGACAAACGTCGACCGTGACTCGGTTTTT
>NW_019275198.1:0-1808 GCF_002738345.1 Cucurbita maxima | reverse complement strand
CTTAGGAGTAAGATTAAATTATTTTAGGCTTAACTAGTTGAGTCAATTTCCACAGTAGAATTCTAACCGGTGATTGTTGGACTCCTTAGGCATAATTGAATTTTAGAGAGAAATGCTAAGCCAGCATTCAAAGAGTCGTAGTAGCTTCAACCTAAGCAAACCACGTAAGTGACCAATGCACGTGTAACTTAATTATGCATGAGATTCACATAGCTTATTATCATGGCATAATGTATGATACAAGACAAACATCCATTTATGTATGAAATACGTCTGTGAATTATACTTAGTAATTCTCAAAGATTTTGTAGTACATAGCATAGCTTTTATGGCATGGTCTAAGAAGGCCTATAAATCATAGATTATCAATTTCATAACTATACAACATGTCTTGGTCTTATGATAACATATCATAATATGGCAAGACACAGCATAACATATTTTAACATAGCATAACATGGCATCACATAGCTTAACAATGTATAACATAGCATAACATGGCATAACATAACATAGTATCACATAACATGACATAGCATCATATATCATTCATATATATGACACGTGTCGGAGCCACGAGACACGTAATATCATACATAATAGAATTCATCCAACCAAGTCGATAATAAACCCACTTACTTGGTTGGCCTAAACTAGAGTCTCTAAATATTGCTAAAGCTAGTTCGACTTTGTCCTTCAAAGTTCATTTCAACTGAGGTGGACTCACTGCATCGCATTAAGACATAGTAACGAACTAAACTTACCTAAATTATCAAATAAATTAAAGTTCTAGCTCAAAATAATTTAAATTGAGCAAGTAGGAGTCGTACTTACTTTCAATGCCTCCCATAAGGTAAAAAATATTTCCAGAAGCATGTCAGTCAAAATTGTGCACCCCGATCAATTTCACCCGATATTCAGGTATTTAGAGTTTTACACATCTACCCGATTTCAAGTTATCCCCTATCGCATTGTCTGACGTTTCTTCGACAACGGGTAGTGCGTCCTTCCATCTTCCACCTTCTTTTTCAATATCACTCTTGTTGTTATCGACAACATGGGTTCGTCCATAGTGCACCTCAAACACTCATTCTCTCCCTCTATTTTAAAAAGATCATGCACAAAATCACTAGAGGAAAGAAATGTTGAGAACCTCTAAATTAACTCATGCGCTTGATTGATGTTATCTTCCCATTGAGCATACGTGTTACTATAAGCAAGACTATCCTATGCATGTGTCATGGTCTCGAATTGCGATACCGTCGTCAGCCGTACAGGAATGTCTTGCCTTAACCTGAAAAATGTAGTAGCACATGGCTTGAGTATTTCTCGCTTGAGTATTTAAAGAAATACTCAGCAAGTGACCCCACTATTGAGGTTAAATGCAACAATCACATGCAAATGAGATGATGGGACCTATCTTTCAATCTATCTGCACTCTCCAGCTATTTTTAGGATAACTTAGATATTTAAATAGGTAAATCTATTCGGAAGATACTAGATTCTCATTATTTTAAGCAAAAGTCTTCCGCAATTATCTCTCTATTATTTTTCGCATCTTTATTATTGTCTTTATCTTGTTTTAAATATTATTCCAAACACATAAGTCCATGGAAGTGTTTTAAAATGAATTTTATGTTATACGATGACATTTTAAATGTTTAATTTCACATAAGAGCATAAGTTATAATAACAGTAGCGACTTTAGGTTAGTGGAAATCTAGGATTGCTACAGCTTGTATTAGAGCTCTAGGTTATTGATTCTATAGACTAGCCAACAAGATAGGCCTCGTCACCATTAGGTATGT
>NW_019275197.1:0-1876 GCF_002738345.1 Cucurbita maxima | reverse complement strand
CAAAGACCGTGACTCGGTTTTTTTAACACGTACTTCAAACGTCCCAAACTTGGGTTTCCGAAGTAGGGTTCGATTTTAAGAACTCTTTTACTGTTTTATGCACACCGTTTCTTCCAAATTCTATTCTAAATCATCAAGCCTAATCATTCCTCACAAATCTTTCGAAAAACAAAGACCGTGACTCGGTTTTTTTAACACGTACTTCAAACGTCCCAGACTTGGGTTTCCGAAGTAGGGTTCGATTTGAAGAACTATTTTACTGTTTTATGCACACCGTTTCTTCGAAATCCTATTCTAAATCATCAAGCCTAATCATTCCTCACAAATCTTTCGAAAAACAAAGACCGTGACTCGGTTTTTTTAACACGTACTTCAAACGTCCCAGACTTGGGTTTCCGAAGTAGGGTTCGATTTTAAGAACTATTTTACTATTTTATGCACACCGTTTCTTCGAAATCCTATTCTAAATCATCAAGCCTAACCATTCCTCAAAAATCTTTCGAAAAACGTCGACCGTGACTCGGTTTTTTTAGCACGTACTTCAAACGTCCCAGATTGTGGTTTGCGAAGTACGGTTCGATTTGAAGAACTATTTTACTGTTTTATGCACACCGTTTCATCGAAATCCTATTCTAAATCATCAAGCCTAATCATTCCTCACAAATCTTTCGAAAAACAAAGACCGTGACTCGGTTTTTTTAACACGTACTTCAAACGTCCCAGACTTGGGTTTCCGAAGTAGGGTTCGATTTTAAGAACTCTTTTACTATTTTATGCACACCGTTTCTTCGAAATCCTATTCTAAATTATCAAGCCTAATCATTCCTCACAAATCTTTCGAAAAACAAAGACCGTGACTCGGTTTTTTTAACACGTACTTCAAACGTCCCAGACTTGGGTTTCCGAAGTAGGGTTCGATTTTAAGAACGATTTTACTGTTTTATGCACACCGTTTCTTCGAAATCCTATTCTAAATCATCAAGCCTAATCATTCCTCACAAATCTTTCGAAAACCAAAGACCGTGACTCGGTTTTTTTAACACGTACTTCAAACGTCCCAGACTTGGGTTTCCGAAGTAGGGTTCGATTTTAAGAACTCTTTTACTGTTTTATGCACACCGTTTCTTCGAAATTCTATTCTAAATCATCAAGCATAATCATTCCTCACAAATCTTTCGAAAAACAAAGACCGTGACTCGGTTTTTTTAACACGTACTTCAAACGTCCCAGACTTGGGTTTCCGAAGTAGGGTTCGATTTGAAGAACTATTTTACTGTTTTATGCACACCGTTTCTTCGAAATCCTATTATAAATCATCAAGCCTAATCATTCCTCACAAATCTTTCGAAAAACAAAGACCGTGACTCGGTTTTTTTAACACGTACTTCAAACGTCCCAGACTTGGGTTTCCGAAGTAGGGTTCGATTTGAAGAACTATTTTACTGTTTTATGCACACCGTTTTATCGAAATCCTATTCTAAATCATCAAGCCTAATCATTCCTCACAAATCTTTCGAAAAACAAAGACCATGACTCGGTTTTTTTAACACGTACTTCAAACGTCCCAGACTTGGGTTTTCCGAAGTAGGGTTCGATTTTAAGAACTCTTTTACTGTTTTATGCACACCGTTTCTTCGAAATCCTATTCTAAATCATCAAGCCTAACCATTCCTCAAAAATCTTTCGAAAAACGTCGACCGTGACTCGGTTTTTTTAGCACGTACTTCAAACGTCTCAGATTGTGGTTTGCGAAGTAGGGTTCGATTTTAAGAACTATTTTACTGTTTTATGCACACCGTTTCTTCGAAATCCTATTCTAAATCATCAAGCCTAATCATTCCTCACAAATCTTTCGAAAAACAAAGACCGTGACTCG
>NW_019275196.1:697-1877 GCF_002738345.1 Cucurbita maxima | reverse complement strand
ACCATAGAATTAGAATCAAAGAGAGCAACCTCCCACCCCACCTTACATTCACATTCTAGTGCCACATTCACTCACATGCCTTCCAACCCTTTTGCTTTCTTTCATTCTTTCCCCCTTTTCTCCCCTAATAACAGGTAGATATTGCCTAATAACAGGTAGGAATTGGGGAAAGAATTTTAAGTTGTATTACAAATTTCTTTCTTATGTAGCCTCTAACGTCTTTAACGTTAGAATACTTATAAGGTTGTTACATTATAAGAATGAAATTCTAACTTTCACTGTAACTGCTTAAACCAACCGCTAGCAGATATTGTCTGTTTTGGCCCGTTACGTATCGCCGTTAGTCTCACGATTCTAAAATGCCTATGCTGGGAGAGGTTTCCACACCCTTATAAGGAATGTTTTGTTCCCTTCTCTAACCGATGTGGGATCTCACAATCCACCTCTTTGGGGACCCAACGTCCTTGCTGTCTGGCTTTGATATCATTTGTAACAGCTCAAGTCCAGCACTAGCAGATATTGTCCACTTCGGCCCATTACGTATTGCTATTAGCCTTACAGTTTTAAAACACATATGTAAGGGAGAAGTTTCCACACTCTTATAAGGAATGTTTCGTTCCCCTCTACAATCGAGGTGGAATCTCACATTCACCAAAGTCCTACCCACAAGGATCAAATTTATAATTTAACGAAGAATTTAAGATTTGAAGGAAAAAAAAAGGTACATCTGATTAATATGTATGGAATACTTCTCATTGCATAACATAAGAACTAAATTGAAATTCAGGTAAAACNTACAATCTAAATAAAGCTAACTATGTGCATCTAACATTATATTTTATTAAGATAGACATGACAACTTTAAATAAATAAGACTTTTCAAAACCTAACATGATATAACACGAGACAACTTAATAATCATATAACTATTATTTTCACTTAAATAATTGAGGAAAGAATTTAAATGACAGCTATGTCGTAGTCTTAACAGATGGCATTTGGCAAATGGGGTCTCCAAATGAACAGATCAGAAAATGATATTAAAAAACAACCGTGGAGAGTATTAATTTGTAGCGTTGGAGGATGAAAAAACAAATAGGGAAGCATGTGAGTTGGGCCCATTGGATACTACTTGGTTGTAGGGACTGTAAATAGAAATCTGTATTATAATGGACCCATT
>NW_019275196.1:0-524 GCF_002738345.1 Cucurbita maxima | reverse complement strand
GACATTTGAAAGCAATATGTTTTATGACAATTGTTGATGTTATTTTCTTTTCCTTCTTATCCATCTTCTAATCTTTCATTCGTGTCTAAGTAACAAATCCTGTTGTAATTTGGAATGACAACTATTCTCATCTATCACATCGCATCTAACACAGTGTGGTTTCTGACTTGGAATTTTAAAGAGTTTTAGTGTGAAATCTCACCTCGGTTGAAGAGGGGAATGAAGCATGTTTTATAAGAATGTGGAAACCTCACCCTAGTAAACGCGTTTTAAAAACTTTGAGGGGAAGCTCGAAAGGGAAACCCCAAAAAGGACAATATCTGCTAGCAGTGAGCTTGAGCCATTACAAATGGTATCAGAGCTAGACATTAGGTGGTGTGCTAGAGAGGACGTTGAGCCCCGAAGGCGGGTGGATTGTGAGATCCCACATTGATTGGAAAGAGAAATGAGTATAAGCGAGGACGCTGGCCCCGAAAGAGGGTGGATTGTGAGATCCCACATCAGTTGGAGAGGGGAACGAAGCA
>NW_019275195.1:652-1877 GCF_002738345.1 Cucurbita maxima | reverse complement strand
AGTAAAAGAGTTCTTCAAATCGAACCCTACTTCGGAAACCCAAATCTGGGAAGTTTGAAATACGTGCTAAAAAAACCGAGTCACGATCGACGTTTTTCGAATGTTTTGTGGGGAATGATAAGCCTTGATAATTTAGAATATTATTTCTAAGAAACGGAGTGCATAAAACAGTAAAAGAGTTCTTCAAATCGAACCCTACTTCGGAAACCCAAATCTCGGAAGTTTGAAGTACGTGCTAAAAAAACCGAATCACGATCGACGTTTTTCGAATGTTTTGTGGGGAATGATAAGGCTTGATGATTTAGAATATTATTTCTAAGAAACGGAGTGCATAAAACAGTAAAAGAGTTCTTCAAATCGAACCCTACTTCGGAAACCCAAATCTGGGAAGTTTGAAATACGTGCTAAAAAAACCGAGTCACGATCGACGTTTTTCGAATGTTTTGTGGGGAATGATAAGCCATGATAATTTAGAATATTATTTCTAATAAACGGAGTGCATAAAACAGTAAAAGAGTTCTTCAAATCGAATCCTACTTCGGAAACCCAAATCTAGGAAGTTTGAAGTACGTGCTAAAAAAACCGAGTCACGATCGACGTTTTTCGAATGTTTTGTGAGGAATGTTAAGGCTTGATGATTTAGAATATTATTTCTAAGAAACGGAGTGCATAAAAAAGTAAAATAGTTCTTCAAATCGATCCCTACTTCGGAAACCCAAATCTGGGAAGTTTTAAGTACGTGCTAAAAAAACCGAGTCACGATCGACGTTTTTCGAATGTTTTGTGAGGAATGATAAGGCTTGATGATTTAGAATATTATTTCTAAGAAACGGAGTGCATAAAACAGTAAAAGAGTTCTTCAAATCGAACCCTACTTCGGCAACCCAAATCTGGGAAGTTTGAACTACGTGCTAAAAAAACCGAGTCACGATCGACATTTTTCGAATGTTTTGTGGGGAATGATAAGGCTTGATGATTTAGAATATTATTTCTAAGAAACGGAGTGCATAAAACAGTAAATGAGTTCTTCAAATCGAACCCTACTTCGGAAACCCAAATCTGGGAAGTTTGAAGTACGTGCTAAAAAAACCGAGTCACGATCGACGTTTTTCGAATGTTTTGTGGGGAATGAAAAGGCTTGATGATTTAGAATATCATTTCTAAGAAACAGGTGCATAAAAAAGTAAATGAGTTCTTCAAAATCGAACCCTACTTCGGAAACCCA
>NW_019275195.1:0-315 GCF_002738345.1 Cucurbita maxima | reverse complement strand
ATCGACGTTTTTCGAATGTTTTGTGGGGAATGATAAGGCTTGATGATTTAGAATATTATTTCTAAGAAACAGAGTGCATAAAACAGTAAAAGAGTTCTTCAAATCGAACCCTACTTCGGAAACCCAAATCTGGGAAGTTTGAAGTACGTTCTAAAAATCCCGAGTCACGATCGACGTTTTTCGAATGTTTTCTAAGAAACGGAGTGCATAAAACAGTAAATGAGTTCTTCAAATCGAACCCTACTTCGGAAACCCAAATCTGGGAAGTTTGAAGTACGTGCTAAAAAAACCGAGTCACGATCGACGTTTTTCGAA
>NW_019275194.1:0-1932 GCF_002738345.1 Cucurbita maxima | reverse complement strand
TTGTCCCTTGCTCTAGGTTTCCCCTTCTACTTCTTGGGGTTAGAAATATTCTCACCAGAGCCAAGGCAGCATCGTCGCTAAGCGACAATCCCTCTTCATGGGTTAGACATATTCTCGCCGAAGCCAATGCAGCATCGCCGCTGAGCGGCGATCCCTCTGCAAAGTTTTGATGGCCAAGAACCGGGTTGATAGCATCTTCATGAAAAGTGTTTCTCAACCTCTTTGAATTTCTCAGATTCAAGCTTCACGTTCGTTTAAATCCAACGCTTAGCTTGCGGTGGGGTGTTAAGGATATTTAGTAATAAATTATAGTTTACCATATATATTATATTTGATATTTTATTATAAGGCAAATATTACATATTTGCCTTATTATCATAGCTATCTTTCCATTTATTGTTATTTCCATTTATTACTATTTTCATATCCTTGTAATTCATTTGATTATAAATAAAATAACTTTCATACTATTTAGGTGTGGTGGATTAATCAAACATTCACACGTGTATTAATAATATTATGTTTGATTCCAAAGCAAACAATAAGATAAACCGTGTCTGGTTGGAAGCTTTAATTTTTCTTTAGATACTCGAGGCTCTTTTGTTGATGCATAGCCATTTTGGTTTTGGTTCATTATACAACAAAAAAAAAACTTGTGTTGAACCATCTTAATCCTCTTTTGGAGGGTAATGTAAGGTTAATATCCATGNCATGCAAAAGATTAAATGCTAAGAATGTTTTGAGTTTGGATATCCATATGTGTTGCATAGTTATAAATACCACTTCTTTTTCATGTGCAATTTTTGATTGAGATGAAAAACAAAGCCGTGCTAATATTAATTAAACAAATAAAGGAAACCACATACTAGACCATTGCATTTTCATTATCTCATGAACATTAAGTCAGTGTTATAAATGGTTCTCTTAACCATATTTATCATATTTTCTTCGCATTGAACCCGAAGAAAAATAGATAAGAATTCCATCTTTTTTAGTTTGATTTGGGTTATACAGTTTTTGGGTAAAAAATCCGATCATTTTTTCCCAGTCAAATATACATTTATTTTTAGGTTTTAATTTATTTTTGGTGTATGAACTTTCAAATTTATTTCATTTTTGTGCTCGATATTTTTCTATAAGATGGAAAGTATGATATTCAAGTTCACATCAATATCTTATTCTTCCTTAACAAATTGAATATTTTGACATGAGTATTTTATCTTAAAAATTTCCATATAAAACGATTAGTAAACTTTTTATTAGAGTAATGTTGCAGCAAGCACGTCACAACTCTCACACAAAAGAAAGGATTTGATGTGAAGTAAGGCGAAGGTGATGGTTTTGTCTAAGAAGTCCATGGATGTATGAGCTCGTACACATTTGTTTGACCATTATACAAAGAAAAACCCTTCTTATCTGCACGCCAAATGCAGTGCCAATAGTTGCATCGTTCTTGAAGCCAAAGTTCATTCTCTGGCCAAAAAACCTCGAACGAAAGCTTCCCATAATTGCTGCTAAAGTTACGCCAAAACAATGTCGTCTCCACAAATTCTCTCTGAATTCCTAGCTGTATTCCTGTTTCAACGGAAGAATATGCTCCCCTAAATTGTGTGCACAAATTCATATTGAAAAAGATGAAAAAAAAAATTAGAACCATAAGAGTTGATACAATTCCATAGTCAAAATGTTCAATTTAACAAAAATTCTTTAATATCAATTTGTGTATAGCTCAACTAGTCAAGACCACACATGCATCTGCAAAGTGGTTAAATATTCAAACACTCCACCCCACATATTTATTAACTAAAAAAAAAGAAAACAAAAACAAAAATTAACCACCTTCTAAAGGAGCTTGTAATTGGACTCTTAAGGATAAAAAAAACAAAATATCCTATATAGCCAAACTCAATTATTTTATCAAAACTTGTATTT
>NW_019275193.1:0-1880 GCF_002738345.1 Cucurbita maxima | reverse complement strand
ATTAATTTTACTTTCCATCTATCATTTTTCTCATTGGACTTGTGGAAAGTAAATGAATTTAAATACATAATTTTATCCAAAGTTGTTTAAAATATTTTTATTGTTCTAGTGTTTACTGTAGCTTTTGAATGAATGTTTGTTTCTTCGTTGGTGTTTGTGTCATTGCATGATGTTGCATAAAAAGGTGTACATGATTTTAAATAAAATAAGACCAAATGCAAATGAAGATGAACAAGAAACTATGTGGCAACGTGCACTGCACGAAAATAAGATTTGTCATGGATCACATCCTAATATGCACTAAAAGCAATTGGGCTCCCTAATATGGTTAAATTAACCACATTTAAGTACAATTAATTCTTATACAAAAGTTGACTACCTTACATTGGGGCATGCAAGTTGTTCAGTAAAAATAATGACAAGAAAAAAAACATATCATTGTAAGGAAAGTAATGCAACTATGTAAGTGCATAAATAAATAAAAAATTAAAAAAAAGTAAGGTTTCCCTTGAGCTTGTTACGGGTTATCAGCTCCCTTTTCCTCAATTTTTTTTTTTTCAGTTATCTATTGTCAAAAAAATAATTTTGTGGGTAGAAATAATATTATAAAATTCATCTCCTATATATCAAATAGCTCTACTTTTAAGACGTAGTTCAAGGGTATGTTGTCAATAGATGACTTCATTCATGAATTTTTTCTTTCCTATAATTTTAGTGATTAAAAATATCTTACGAGTTCATCCAATTCTGCTTGTTGTTTGTTTAGTGCAATTATTCCAACGGTTGTCTTCTTCTTGTTGCTGTTTTCAACTATTTGCTACTAAATTCCCTGTCAATTTATAAATTGTTGATCGATCTTCTAATACTGCTGGATAATTTATGTTGTCATTGATATTAAATTCTATTTGTTGAACATCCATTTTCAACATTATTGTTCCCTTGTGGACATCTACAATTGTTCTCCCAGATTTCAAAAATGCTCTCTCCAAGATAATTGGTAGTCATGGTTCGGTTCATAATCCAAAATAATAAAATCTACTGGAAATATGAACTTGTCCACTTGAATTAGAATATCTTCGATTTTGCCTTCTAGATGAGTGAAGGTCTGCTAGTTGGAGGGTGACTTTAGTTGATCTAGCTTCACCAATACCTAACTTTTGGTCAATAGAGAACGATATTAGATTAATGCTTGATCCCAAATCACATAATGCTCGACCTTACTTCTTTTCTTTAGTTGATTTTGTAATTGTAAATGAGTCGGGATCTTTCTCCTTTAGTGGGACCTTTTTGTACAATATTGTACTACGCTCTTCATTCAACTCTACCACCTTGAATTCTTCAAATTTTCTTCGATTGGTGAGAATATTTTTTAAGAGTTTGACATAATTGAACATTTATTTCAAGACTTCCACTAATGGTTTGTGATTTTCTTAAATATATCCATGAACTTCTTGAAACCGACTTTTTCCTTATTCTTTTTTATTCTTTGTGGAAAAGAAGATAGTGATGTGTATATTCTGCTCTCTTATTTACTGTTGAATGTTGTTTGCGTTTTAGGAGACTGCACTATTCCTGCATAATTTTTGCACTATTCTTGCATAATTTTTTCTCTACTCTTTCTGTTCTGCAGTTTCTGCATAAGTTTTTCTCTACTCTTTCTATACAACAATTTCCTCCTTTCTCTACTATGTATAGCTGTTTCTTGGGAGTGACTGTTGTTGTTTTCCTTAGTCTCACCTTTTGGGAGTGACTTTTGTTGTTTTCCTTAGTCTCACCTTTACTACGGCGTATTCTTTTCCTTCGGTGTTGGCTTGTTGAGAACCATATGCCATTTGATTTTATAGACCAAAATCTAGAGGGTAATTTTGTTTAGGTGACAT
>NW_019275192.1:1660-1880 GCF_002738345.1 Cucurbita maxima | reverse complement strand
TTTACTGTTTTATGCTCTCCGTTTCTTAGAAATAATATTCTAAATCACCAAGCCTTATCATTCCTCACAAAACATTCGAAAAACATCGATCGTGACTCGGCTTTTTTAGCACGTACTTCAAACTTCCAAGATTTGGGTTTCCGAAGTAGGGTTCGATTTGAAGAACTCTTTTTCTTATTTTAACACTCCGTTTCTTAGAAATACTATTCTAAATCATCAA
>NW_019275192.1:0-1380 GCF_002738345.1 Cucurbita maxima | reverse complement strand
CTCGGTTTTTTTAGCACGTACTTCAAAATTCCCAGATTTGGGTTTTCAAAGTACGGTTCGATTTGAAGGACTCTTTTACTGTTTTATGCTCTCCGTTTCTTAGAAATAATATTCTAAATCACCAAGCCTTATCATTCCTCAAAAAACATTCGAAAAACATCGATCGTGACTCGGCTTTTTTAGCACGTACTTCAAACTTCCCAGATTTGGGTTTCCGAAGTAGGGTTCGATTTGAAGAACTCTTTTTCTTATTTTAACACTCCGTTTCTTAGAAATACTATTCTAAATCATCAAGCCTTATCATTCCTCACAAAACTTTCGAAAAACGTCGATCGTGACTCGGTTTTTTTAGCACGTACTTCAAACTTCCCAGATTTGGGTTTCCGAAGTAGGGTTCGATTTGAAGAACTCTTTTACTGTTTTATGCACTCCGTTTCTTAGAAATAGTATTCTAAATCATCAAGCCTTATCATTCCTCACAAAACTTTCGAAAAACGTCGATCGTGACTCGGTTTTTTTAGCACGTACTTCAAAATTCCCAGATTTGGGTTTTCAAAGTACGGTTCGATTTGAAGGACTCTTTTACTGTTTTATGCTCTCCGTTTCTTAGAAATAATATTCTAAATCATCAAGCCTTATCATTCATCACAAAACTTTCGAAAAACGTCGATCGTGACTCGGTTTTTTTAGCACGTACTTCAAACTTCCTAGATTTGGGTTTCCGAAGTACGGTTCGATTTGAAGAACTCTTTTTCTTATTTTAACACTCCGTTTCTTAGAAATACTATTCTAAATCATCAAGCCTTATCATTCCTCACAAAACTTTCGAAAAACGTCGATCGTGACTCGGTTTTTTTAGCACGTACTTCAAACTTCCCAGATTTGGGTTTCCGAAGTAGGGTTCGATTTGAAGAACTCTTTTTCTTATTTTAACACTCCGTTTCTTAGAAATACTATTCTAAATCATCAAGCCTTATCATTCCTCACAAAACTTTCGAAAAACGTCGATCGTGACTCGGTTTTTTAGCACGTACTTCAAACTTCCCAGATTTGGGTTTCCGAAGTAGGGTTCGATTTGAAGAACTCTTATACTGTTTTATGCTCTCCGTTTCTTAGAAATAATATTCTAAATCATCAAGCCTTATCATTCCTCACAAAACTTTCAAAAAACGTCGATCCTGACTCGGTTTTTTTAGCACGTACTTCAAACTTCCCAGATTTGGGTTTACGAAGTAGGGTTCCATTTGAAGAAATCTTTTACTGTTTTATGCTCTCCGTTTCTTAGAAATAATATTATAAATCATCAAGCCTTATCATTCCTCACAAAACTTTCGAAAAACGTCGATCGTGACTCGGTTTTTTTAGCACGTACTTCAAACT
>NW_019275191.1:297-1880 GCF_002738345.1 Cucurbita maxima | reverse complement strand
CTCTTTTACTGTTTTATGCACTCCATTTCTTCAAAATTCTATTCTAAATCATTATTCCCGATCACTCCGAGCAGGAATTTCGAAAAACGCCGACTGCTACTCAGTTTTTTTATCACGTGGTTCAAACATCCTGGATTAGGGTTCAGAAATTAGGGTTTCGATTTTAAGTACTATTTTTCTACACTCCGTTTCTTTGACATTCTATTCTAAATCATCAAGACTAAACTAAACATTCCCAACAAAAGTTTCGAGAAACGTCGACCGTGACACAGTTTTTTTAGCACGTACTTCTAACTAACCAGGTTAGGGAATCGATTTAAAGCACTCTTTTACTGTTTTATGCACTCCATTTCTTCAAAATTCTGTTCTAAATCATTATTCCCGATCACTCCGAGCAGGAATTTCGAAAAACGCCGACCGCTACTCAGTTTTTTTATCACGTGGTTCAAACTTCCTGGTATAGGGTTCACAAATTAAGGTTTCGATTTTAAGTAATATTTTTCTACACTCCATTTCTTTGACATTCTATTCTAAATCATCAAGGCTAAACTAAACATTCCCAACAAAAGTTTCGAGAAACGTCGACCGTGACACAGTTTTTTTAGCACGTACTTCTAAGTAACCAGGTTAGGGAATCGATTTAAAGCACTCTTTTACTGTTTTATGCACTCCATTTCTTCAAAATTCTATTCTAAATCATTATTCCCGATCACTCCGAGCAGGAATTTCGAGAAACGCCGACCGCTTCTCAGTTTTTTTATCACGTGGTTCAAACTTCCTGGATTAGGGTTCACAAATTAGGGTTTCGATTTTAAGTACTATTTTTCTACACTCCGTTTCTTTGACATTCTATTCTAAATCATCAAGACTAAACTAAACATTCCCAACAAAAGTTTCGAGAAACGTCGACCGTGACACAGTTTTTTTAGCACGTACTTCTAAGTAACAAGGTCAGGGAATCGATTTAAAGCACTCTTTTACTGTTTTATGCACTCCATTTCTTCAAAATTCTATTCTAAATCATTATTCCCGATCACTCCGAGCAGGAATTTCGAAAAACGCCGAACGCTACTCAGTTTTTTTATCACGTGGTTCAAACTTCCTAGATTAGGGTTCAGAAATTAGGGTTTCGATTTTAAGTACTATTTTTCTACACTCCGTTTCTTTGACATTCTATTCTAAATCATCAAGACTAAACTAAACATTCCCAACAAAAGTTTCGAGAAACGTCGACCGTGACACGGTTTTTTTAGCACGTACTTCAAAGTAACCAGGTCAGGGAATCGATTTAAAGCACTCTTTTACTGTTTTATGCACTCCATTTCTTCAAAATTCTATTCTAAATCATTATTCCCGATCACTCCGAGCAGGAATTTCGAAAAACGCCGACCGCTACTCAGTTTTTTTATCACGTGGTTCAAACTTCCTCGATTAGGGTTCACAAATTAGGGTTTCGAGTTTAAGTACTATTTTTCTACACTCCGTTTCTTTGACATTCTATTCTAAATCATCAAGGCTAAACTAAACATTCCCAACAAAAGTTTCGAGAAACGTCGACCGTGACACGGTTTTTTTAGCACGTA
>NW_019275191.1:0-279 GCF_002738345.1 Cucurbita maxima | reverse complement strand
GTTTTTTTAGCACGTACTTCTAACTAACCAGGTTAGGGAATCGATTTAAAGCACTCTTTTACTGTTTTATGCACTCCATTATTTCAAAATTCTATTCTAAATCATTATTCCCGATCACTCCGAGCAGGAATTTCGAGAAACGCCGACCGCTTCTCAATTTTTTTATCACGTGGTTCAAACTTCCTGGATTAGGGTTCACAAATTAGGGTTTCGATTTTAAGTACTATTTTTCTACACTCCGTTTCTTTGACATTCTATTCTAAATCATCAAGACTAAAC
>NW_019275190.1:1615-1881 GCF_002738345.1 Cucurbita maxima | reverse complement strand
ACGTTTGAAGTACGTGCTAAAAAAACCGAGTCACGGTCTTTTTTCTTCCAAATTTTTTTTAAGGAATTATTAGGCTTGATGATTTAGAATAGGATTTGGAAGAAACGGTGTGCATAAAATAGTAAAAGAGTTCTTCAAATCGAACCCAACTTCGGAAACCCAAATCTGAGACGTTTGAAGTACGTGTTAAAAAAACCGAGTCACGGTCGACATTTTTCGAAAGATTTGTGAGGAATGATTAGGCTTGATGATTTAGAATAGGATTT
>NW_019275190.1:0-1473 GCF_002738345.1 Cucurbita maxima | reverse complement strand
AAGAAACGGTGTGCATAAAATAGTAAAAGAGTTCTTCAAATCGAACCCTACTTCGGAAACCCAAATCTGAGACGTTTGAAGTACGTGTTAAAAAAACCGAGTCACGGTCGACATTTTTCGAAAGATTTGTGAGGAATGATTAGGCTTGATGATTTAGAATAGGATTTCGAAGAAACGGTGTGCATAAAACAGTAAAAGAGTTCTTCAAATCGAACCCTACTTCGGAAACCCAAGTCTGGGACGTTTGAAGTAGGTGCTAAAAAAAACGAGTCACGGTCGACTTTTTTCGAAAGATTTTTGAGGAATGATTAGGCTTGATGATTGAGAATAGGATTTCGAAGAAACGGTGTGCATAAAACAGTAAAAGAGTTCTTCAAATCGAACCCTACTTCGGAAACCCAAGTCTGGGACGTTTGAAGTACGTGCTAAAAAAACCGAGTTACGGTCGACGTTTTTCGAAAGAATTGTGAGGAATGATTAGGCTTGATGATTTAGAATAAGATTTCGAAGAAACGGTGTGCATAAAACAGTAAAAGAGTTCTTCAAATCGAACCCTACTTCGGAAACCCAAGTCTGGGACGTTTGAAGTAGGTGTTAAAAAAACCGAGTCACAGTCGACTTTTTTCGAAAGATTTTTGAGGAATGATTAGGCTTGATGATTGAGAATAGGATTTGGAAGAAACGGTGTGCATAATAAAGTAAAATAGTTCTTGAAATGGAACCCTACTTCAGAAACCCAAATCTGAAACGTTTGAAGTACGTGCTAAAAAAGCCGAGTCACGGTCTTTGTTTTTTGAAAGATTTTTGAGGAATGATTAGGCTTGATGATTTAGAATAGGATTTCGAAGAAACGGTGGGCATAAAACTTTAAAATAGTTCTTCAAATCGAACCCTACTTCGGAAACCATAGTCTGGGACGTTTGAAGTACGTGTTAAAAAAACCGAGTCACGGTCTATGTTTTTCGAAAGATTTGTGAGGAATGATTAGGCTTGATGATTGAGAATAGGATTTCGAAGAAACGGTGTGCATAAAACAGTAAAAGAGTTCTTTAAATCGAACCCTACTTCGGAAACCCAAGTCTGGGACGTTTGAAGTAGGTGCTAAAAAAACCGAGTCACGGTCGACTTTTTTCGAAAGATTTTTGAGGAATGATTAGGCTTGATGATTGAGAATAGGATTTCGAAGAAACGGTGTGCATAATAAAGTAAAATAGTTCTTCAAATGGAACCCTACTTCAGAAACCCAAATCTGGGACGTTTGAAGTACGTGCTAAAAAAACCGAGTCACGGTCTTTGTTTTTCGAAAGATTTGTGAGGAATGATTAGGCTTGATGATTTAGAATAGAATTTCGAAGAAACGGTGTGCATAAAACTGTAAAATAGTTCTTCAAATCGAACCCTACTTCGGAAACCATAGTCTGGGACGTTTGAAGTACGTGTTAAAAAAACCGAGTCACGGTCTATGTTTTTCGA
>NW_019275189.1:0-1881 GCF_002738345.1 Cucurbita maxima | reverse complement strand
AAAGAGTTCTTCAAATCGAACCCTTCTTCGGAAACCCAAACAGGGATGTTTTTAGTACGTGCTAAAAAAACCGAGTTACAGTCAACGTTTTTCGAAAGTTTTGTGAGGAATGATAAGGCTTGAGGATTAAGAATATTATTTCTAAGAAACGGAGTGCATAAAACAGTAAAATAGTTCTTCAAATCGAACCCTTCTTCGGAAACCCAAACAGGGAAGTTTTTAGTACGTGCTAAAAAAACCGAGTCACGGTCGACGTTTTTCGAATGTTTTGGTACGAATGATAAGGCTTGATGATTTAGAATATTTTTTCTAAGAAACGGAGTGCATAAAACAGTAAAAGAGTTCTTCAAATCAAACCTTACTTCGGAAACCCAAATTTTGGAAGTTTGAAGTACTTGCTAAAAAATCCGAGTCACGATCGATGTTTTTTGAAAGTTTTGTGAGGAATGATAAGGCTTGATGATTTAGAATATTATTTCTAAGATACGCAGTGCATAAAACAGTAAAAGAGTTCTATAAATCGAACCCTTATTCTGAAACCCAAATTTGGGAAGTTAGAAGTATGTGCTTAAAAAACTGAGTCACGATCGACGTTTTTCGAAAGTTTTGTGAGGAATGATAAGGCTTGATGATTTAGAATATTATTTCTAAGATACAGAGTGCATAAAACTGTAAAAGAGTTCTTCAAATCGAACCCTTCTTCGGAAACCCAAACAGGGAAGTTTTTAGTACGTGCTAAAAAAACCGAGTCACGGTCGACGTTTTTCGAAAGTTTTGTGAGGAATGATAAGGCTTGAGGATTTAGAATATTATTTCTATGAAACGGAGTGCATAAAATAGTAAAAGAGTTCTTCAAATCGAACCCTTATTCAGAAACCAAAACAAGGATGTTTTTAGTACGTCCTAAAAAAACCGAGTCACGGTCGACGTTTTTCGAATGTTTTGTGAGGAATGATAAGGCTTGAGGATTTAGAATATTATATCTAAGAAACGGAGTGCATAAAACAGTCAAAGAGTTCTTCAAATCGAACCCTTCTTCGGAAACCCAAACAGTGATGTTTTTAGTACGTCCTAAAAAAACCGAGTCACGGTCGACGTTTTTCGAATGTTTTGTGAGGAATGATAAGGCTTGAGGATTTAGAATATTATATCTAAGAAACGGAGTGCATAAAACAGTAAATGAGTTCGTCAAACCGAACCCTTCTTCGGAAACCCGAACAAGGAAGTTCTTAGTACGTGCTAAAAAAACCGAGTCACGGTCCACATTTTTCGTAAGTTTTGTGAGGAATGATTAGGCTTGATGATTTAGTATATTATTTCTAAGAAACAGAGTGCATAAAACAGTCAAAGAGTTCTTCAAATCGACCCCTTCTTCGGAAACCCAAACAAGGAAGTTGTTAGTACGTGCTAAAACAACCGAGTCACAGTCGACATTTTTCGTAAGTTTTGTGAGGAATGATTAGGCTTGATGATTTAGTATATTATTTCTAAGAAACAGAGTGCATAAAACAGTCAAAGAGTTCTTCAAATCGACCCCTTCTTCGGAAACCCAAACAAGGAAGTTGTTAGTACGTGCTAAAACAACCGAGTCACAGTCGACATTTTTCGTAAGTTTTGTGAGGAATGATTAGGCTTGATGATTTAGTATATTATTTCTAAGAAACGGAGTGCATAAAACAGTAAAAGAGTTCGTCAAACCGAACCCTTCTTCGGAAACCCAAACAAGGAAGTTGTTAGTACGTGCTAAAAAAACCGAGTCACGGTCGACATTTTTCGAAAGTTTTGTGAGGAATGATAAGGCCTGATGATTTAGAATATTATTTCTAAGAAACGGAGTGCATAAAACAGTAAAAGAGTTCGTCAAATCGAACCCTTCTTCGG
>NW_019275188.1:0-1881 GCF_002738345.1 Cucurbita maxima | reverse complement strand
AAATCGGATTTAACGCATGCGGGGCGGCATGATCGAAACGCGATGGGCGTGAGCGGGGGAGGTTCTCATTTGTAGAGAAAGGAAGAAAAGAAATCGGAGAAATTGAAAGAAAAAAAGGGGTGCAACATGAGGACTTCCCAAGTGGTCACCCAACTTAGTACTACTCTCGCCCAAGCACGCTTATCTGCGGAGTTCTGATGGGATCCGGTGCATTAGTGCTGGTATGATCGCACCCGACATTTTATGCGCACAAAATCAGATTTAACGCATGCGGGGCGGCATGATCGAAACGCGATGGGCGTGAGCGGGGGAGGTTCTCATTTGTAGAGAAAGGAAGAAAAGAACTCGGAGAAATTGAAAGAAAAAAAGGGGTGCAACACGAGGACTTCCCAAGTGGTCACCCAAGTTGGTACTACTCTCGCCCAAGGACGCTTGACTGCGGAGTTCTGATGGGATCCGGTGCATTAGTGCTGGTATGATCGCACCCGACATGCCATGCGCACAAAATCGGATTTAACGCATGCGGGGCGGCATGATCGAAACGCGATGGGCGTGAGCGGGGGAGGTTCTCATTTGTAGAGAAAGGAAGAAAAGAACTCGGAGAAATTGAAAGAAAAAAAGGGGTGCAACACGAGGACTTCCCAAGTGGTCACCCAAGTTGGTACTACTCTCGCCCAAGGACGCTTGACTGCGGAGTTCTGATGGGATCCGGTGCATTAGTGCTGGTATGATCGCACCCGACATGCCNGTGCATTAGTGCTGGTATGATCGCACCCGACATGTCATGCGCACAAAATCGGATTTAACGCATGCGAGGCGGCATGATCGAAACGCGATGGGCGTGAGCGGGGGAGGTTCTCATTTGTAGAGAAACGAAGAAAAGAACTGAGAGAAATTGAAAGAAAAAAAGGGGTGCAACACGATGGCTTCCCAAGTGGTCACCCAACTTAGTACTACTCTCGCCCAAGCACGCTTGACTACGGAGTTCTGATGGGATCCGGTGCATTAGTGCTGGTATGATCGCACCCGACATGCCATGCGCACAAAATCGGATTTAACGCATGCGGGGCGGCATGATCGAAACGCGATGGGCGTGAGCGGGGGAGGTTCTCATTTGTAGAGAAAGGAAGAAAAGAACTGGGAGAAATTGAAAGAAAAAAAGGGGTGCAACACGAGGACTTCCCAAGTGGTCACCCAAGTTTGTACTACTCTCGCCCAAGGACGCTTAACTGCGGAGTTCTGATGGGATCCGGTGCATTAGTGCTGGTATGATCGCACCCGACATGCCATGCGCACAAAATCGGATTTAACGCATGCGGGGCGGCATGATCGAAACGCGATGGGCGTGAGCGGGGGAGGTTCTCATTTATAGAGAAAGGAAGAAAAGAACTCGGAGAAATTGAAAGAAAAAAAGGGGTGCAACACGAGGGCTTCCCAAGTGGTCACCCAACTTAGTACTACTCTCGCCCAAGCACGCTTAACTGCGGAGTTTTGATGGGATTCGGTGCATTAGTGCTGGTATGATCGCACCCGACATGCCATGCGCACAAAATCAGATTTAACGCATGCGGGGCGGCATGATCGAAACGCGATGGGCGTGAGCGGGGGAGGTTCTCATTTATAGAGAAAGGAAGAAAAGAACTCGGAGAAATTGAAAGAAAAAAAGGGGTGCAACACGAGGACTTCCCAAGTGGTCACCCAACTTATTACTACTCTCGCCCAAGCACGCTTAACTACGGAGTTCTGATGGGATTCGGTGCATTAGTGCTGGTATGATCACACCCGACATGCCATGCGCACAAAATCAGATTTAACGCATGCGGGGCGGCATGATCGAAACGCGATGGGCGTGAGCGGGGGAGGTTCTCATTTGTAGAGAAA
>NW_019275187.1:0-1882 GCF_002738345.1 Cucurbita maxima | reverse complement strand
GAAAAACGCCGACCGCTACTCAGTTTTTTTATCACGTGGTTCAAACGTCGAGGATTAGGGTTCACAAATAAGGGTTTCAATTTTAAGCACTATTTTTCTACACTCCGTTTCTTCGACATTCTATTATTAATCATCAAGACTAAACTAAACATTCCCACCAAAAGTTTCGAGAAACGTCGACCGTGAAACGGTTTTTTTAGCACGTACGTCTAACTAACCAGGTTAGGGAATCGATTTACAGCACTCTTTTACAGTTTTATGCACTCCATTTCTTCAAAATTCTATTTTTAAATCATTATTCCCGATCACTCCGAGCAGGAATTTCAAAAAACGCCGACCGCTACTCAGTTTTTTTATCACGTGGTTCAAACGTCCAGGATTAGGGTTCACAAAATAGGGTTTCGATTTTAAGCGCTATTTTTCTACACTCCGTTTCTTCGACATCCTATTCTAAATCATCAAGACTAAACTAAACATTCCCAACAGAAGTTTCGAGAAACGTCGACCGTGACACGGTTTTTTTAGCACGTACGTCTAACTAACCAGGTTAGGGAATCGATTTACACCACTCTTTTACTGTTTTATGCACTTCATTTCTTCAAAATTCTATTTTTAAATCATTATTCTCGATCACTCCGATCAAGAATTTAGAAAA
This sequence comes from Cucurbita maxima, assembly GCF_002738345.1. Classification (NCBI taxonomy): domain Eukaryota; kingdom Viridiplantae; phylum Streptophyta; class Magnoliopsida; order Cucurbitales; family Cucurbitaceae; genus Cucurbita; species Cucurbita maxima. Next base: position 1,227 of record NW_019275187.1, on the reverse strand, counting down.
ACGCCGACCGCTACTCAGTTTTTTATCACGTGGTTCAAACGTCCAGGATTAGAGTACACAAATTAGGGTTTCGATTTTAAGCACTATTTTTCTACACTCTGTTTCTTCGACGTTCTATTCTAAATCATCAAGACTAAACTAAACATTCCCAACAGAAGTTTCGAGAAACGTCGACCGTGACACGGTTTTTTTAGCACGTACGTCTAACTAACCAGGTTAGGGAATCGATTTACAGCACTCTTTTACTGTTTTATGCACTCCATTTCTTCAAAATTCTATTTTTAAATCATTATTCCCGATCACTCCGAGCAGGAATTTCGAAAAACGCCGACCGCTACTCAGTTTTTTTATCACGTGGTTCAAACGTCCAGGATTAGGGTACACAAATTAGGGTTTCGATTTTAAGCACTATTTTTCTACACTCCGTTTCTTCGACATCCTATTCTAAATCATCAAGACTAAACTAAACATTCCCAACAGGAATTTCGAGAAACGTCGACCGTGACATGGTTTTTTTAGCACGTACGTCTAACTAACCAGGTTAGGGAATCGATTTCTAGCACGCTTTTACTGTTTTATGCACTCCATTTCTTCAAAATTCTATTTTAAATCATTATTCCCGATCACTCCGAGCAGGAATTTCGAGAAATGCCGACAGCTACTCAGTTTTTTTATCACGTGGTTCAAACGTCCAGGATTAGGGTTCACAAATTAGGGTTTCGATTTTAAGCACTATTTTTCTACACTCCGTTTCTTCGACGTTCTATTCTAAATCATCAAGACTAAACTAAACATTCCCAACAGAAGTTTCGAGAAACGTCGACCGTGACACGGTTTTTTTAGCACGTACGTCTAACTAACCAGGTTAGGGAATCGATTTACAGCACTCTTTTACTGTTTTATGCACTCCATTTCTTCAAAATTCTATTTTTAAATCATTATTCCCGATCACTCCGAGCAGGAATTTCGAAAAACGCCGACCGCTACTCAGTTTTTTTATCACGTGGTTCAAACGTCCAGGATTAGGGTTCACAAATTAGGGTTTGAATTTTAAGCACTATTTTTCTACACTCCGTTTCTTCGACATTCTATTATAAATAATCAAGACTAAACTAAACATTCCCACCAAAAGTTTCGAGAAACGTCGACCGTGAAACGGTTTTTTTAGCACGTACGTCTAACTAACCAGGTTAGGGAATCGATTTACAGCACTCTTTTACTGTTTTA
>NW_019275186.1:0-1919 GCF_002738345.1 Cucurbita maxima | reverse complement strand
TGATCCCGAACAACAACAAGTTTAATCTTGTTTTGACAATTTTAGTCGCATTCAAGATTGGATTACTTTTTGTAACGACGATTGATAACATCTGATGTGCTAACAAATATTATATTGTTCAAAGTCGATATCGATCCCCAACAACGGTAGTTTGAAATGAAAGTCGGTTAAAAAATTGTTTATGAAATCTTGTGTGTTAACATATAATATGTTTTCAGAGGTCGTTGTAGAGTGGTGAGTATTCCTGCGAGTTTGATCCGCCGCAGCAGACTGTTTTTAATTTTCTTTTGAATTTGAAATTCGGGATTGGATTCCTTTTTCTCCCGTGTGTTTACAAATAATATATTTTTCAGATGTCGATGTAATACAGTAGTGAGTATTCCCGCTTGTCACTCGATAGACATGAGTTTGAACCCCGACAATAATAAGTTTAATTTTCTTTTGACAATTTTCACCGGATTTAAATTTGGATTACTTGTTCCGAATCTTCGATTGATAAAATCTAGAGCGTTGACAATGGGTCGCTTTTTCTAAAGACGATTGGTAAAATCTGGAGCGTTAAGAAATAATTTATTTTTTATGAGTCGTTGTAGTATAGTGTCGAAGTAAAGAACCATGGCATATATGTTTGGAATAGATAAAGTATCTAAAAATGGAAAATTTAGATATTTGTACCGTGTCGAAGTAAAGAACCATGGCATATATGTTTGGAATAGATTCCATTTTGAGAGAGTTGAAAAAGCACTATCTCGTTGAAAGGTTCTATACATCTGCCCTTTCTCAAGGCATTTCTTTAGATAAAGACTCCGTTTTTTCCTCTTTTCGGATGGTAAATATTTCTCAGAACATGGAGTGTGAATCAAACCCATGTTTGAATTGAAATTGAGATACTGATGCAAGTTCTTCCCCTCTGAATCAGATAGATTCATATCTGAAAGAGGTTGACAATAAGTTCTTTCAAAATTGACTATTTGTCCCTCTGTTAGAGGTGTTCCAGAAATGTCTGCGATCGAGTAAATAGCTCGACGAATGAATGGATCGGATCGAATTGGAAAATGGAAAGATTTGTACAAGTTATACCTTTCGTCACCACTTTGTGGAAAATCGTTAGGTATGAATATGTTAGATACCTGTGACTCGATTGGTGAAATAGTATCTCTCTCCAAAAAAGCATGTTTTTTTTTACCGCCGCACAAAGAAAATATTTTGTCCCGAATGAACAAGATATTGAGGAATTGTCCATACGTAAAATCATAATTATTGATACGGGCCTTTTCCACATAATCCACATAAAAAGGGTGTTAGGTTGAATGGCTCAATGGCCTGACCTAGGGTCACGACCTCATGTATTTATAGATGTGTATAATGAAGATTACATTCTAAATCATAGATTTGTTAACAAACTATGAAATCATAGATTTGGTTCAAAACTATGAAATCATAGATTTGGTAACAAACTAGTAAATCATAGATTTGGTAACAAACTAGTAAATCATAGATTTGGTAACAAACTAGTAAATCATAGATTTGGTAACAATCTAGTAAATCACTAGATTATCTTACTATACATAAATATGATTTACTCTACGTTTAACACCCCCCCTCAATCTTGACGATGTACTACTAAGTTCAGATTGCGCCTAAAATTGCTAAAAGAAGGAGCTGGTAATGGCGTTGTCATGATATCGGCGAGCTGATCCTTCGAAGAAATAAGTCGAACATCAAGCTGACGAGTCGATACTCGTTCACGAACGAAGTGGTAATCAACCTCAACATGCTTCGTCCGTCGATGAAAAATTGGATTGGCGGACAGGTAGGTGGCACCAATGTTGTCACACCACAGGCTAGGTGCTCGCGCTTGCGAGATCCCGAGCTCACGCAAGAGAACTTGGATCCAAATTAATTCAGCAGTGGCATCA